>NC_083231.1:112243663-112279718 GCF_032191835.1 Heteronotia binoei | reverse complement strand
GGAGGGGAAAACATAGCTGATGAGGAAACCAGGAATGAAACGCAGTCAAACGTACTTGCAGCCAGATCCAAGTTGGGCAGCCGTGTTGGTTTGAAGCAATAGAACAAAGGAGTAGATAAGTGACACCTTTGACCAACTAAGTTTTATTCAGAAAAGTAAGCTTTCGTATTTCCATGACTCTACATACCAACTCGCTACCCACTTTCTCTATATTTAGGACTGCTTGCCATTCCGTTTTTGTCTGATGAAGTCTGCTTAGAGCATATGAAAGCTTACATTCTGAATAAAACGTAGAAGAAGAAGATGATATTGGATTTATATCCCGCCCTCCACTCCAAAGAGTCTCAGAGTGGCTCACAATCTCCTTTCCCTTCCTCCCCCACAACAGACACCCTGTGAGGTAGATGAAGATATTGGATTTATATCCCGCCCTCCACTCCGAAGAGCCTCAGAGCGGCTCACAATCTCCTTTCCCTTCCTCCCCCACAACAGACACCCTGTGAGGTGGATGAAGATACTGGATTTATATCCCGCCCTCCACTCCGAAGAGTCTCAGAGCGGCTCACAATCTCCTTTACCTTCTTCCCCCACAACAGACACCCTGTGAGGTGGGTGGGGCTGGAGAGGGCTCTCACAGCAGCTGCCCTTTCAAGGACAATTTCTGCCAGAGCTATGGCTGACCCAAGGCCATTCCAGCAGCTGCAAGTGGAGGAGTGGGGAATCAAACCTGGTTCTCCACATAAGAGTCCGCACACTTAACCACTACACCAAACTGGCTCTCAGTTGGTCTTAAAAGTGAAACTTGTCTACTACTTTGTGCTTGCAGCCAGTTTATGGCGACTTCGTAGGGTTTTCAAGGCAACAGACATTCAGAAGTGGTTTGCGTAGCAACCCTGGATTTCCTTGGTGGTCTCCCACCCATGTACTAACCCTGCTTAGTTTCCAAGATCTGAAGAGAGCAGGCCAGGATGGGCCATCTGGGTTAGTGCATATAAGAAGTACAAGAAGACGACAAGTAACAGGATGTTTTGAGCGTGTGTCAGAGCAACAATATATTTTGAGGGTTTGTAGAATCTTTCGGGCTCAAGTGCCGTGTTCTACTGGAGAAAGTTTTCCTTCCAGACGTTTCGTTCTCAGCTGCGGAGAACATCCTCAGTGGCATTGCAGCCGGAGCAGGCACTCTGACCTTCTTGGCTGCTGTGCATTGAGTGAGGCCAGGGCTGCTGGAGAGCTGCTATTTCTAGGCTGGAGGGGGTGTGGTGAAAGGGCAATAGGTTTGTGGATGTGTCCATTGTTTGGTGGGGCTTCCTGGAAGGGTAGTGATAAGGAAACTGGCTGTTTCACCACACCCCCTCCAGCCTAGAAATAGCAGCTCTCTAGCAGCCCTGGCCCCACTCAATGCACAGCAGCCAAGAAGGTCAGAGCGCCTGCTCCGGCTGCAACGCCACCGAGGATGTTCTCCGCAGCTGAGAACGAAACGTCTGGAAGGAAAACTTTCTCCAGTAGAACACGGCACTTGAGCCCGAAAGATTCTACAAACCCTAATGATGTTGCCAGCCGTGAAAACCTGAAATCTTTGATAATATATTTTGAATTAAATAAATAAGCTACTGGCACAGCTCCTTCATTGCACACACTGGTACTTGCTTCTGAGTAAACAATCAAAGGATTGCAGCTCTATGCAGACCTGTTTCTAAGCAGATCCAGGTGGTCAGACGTAGCAGAAGTCTGGTCTGAAGTAGCGGGACAAAGTTTGAGTCCAGTGGTATCTTTAAGGCTAGCAAACTCTCATTCACGTTAGATCCAGGTGGGCAGCCGTGTTGGCCTGAAGCAGCAGAACAAAGTAGGAGTCCAGTGGCACCTTTAAGACCAACAAAGTTTTATTCAGACTGTAAACTTTCGTGTGCGTGCGCACTTCAGATGAGGAATCGGGAACCGTGAGCAGAGCTACGTATAGCTGATAGGCAGTGGTTTGGAATGCAAAATGGCACAGATTTAAAATCCAATGACAGAACAGTAAAATTAACAAGTTGAGCAAACCTTTGATCTGGGTAGCGTGAGCGTGAGAAACCAATAAAACAGTAAGAACATAAGAGAAGCCATGTTGGATCAGGCCAATGGCCCATCCAGTCCAACACTCTGTGTCACATAAGAACACAAGAGAAGCCATGTTGGATCAGGCCAGTGGCCCATCCAGTCCAACATTCTATGTCACATAAGAACATAAGAGAAACCATGCTGGATCAGGCCAATGGCCCATCCAGTCCAACACTCTGTGTCACAGAAGAACATAAGAGAAGCCATGTTGGATCAGGCCAGTGGCCCATCTAGTCCAACATTCTGTGTCACAGAAGAACATAAGAGAAACCATGCTGGATCAGGCCAATGGCTCATCCAGTCCAACTGTGTCACACAGTGGCCAAAAAAATTATATATACACACTGTGGCTAATAGCCACCGATGGACCTCTGCGCCATATTTTTATCTAACCCCCTCTTGAAGCTGTCCATGCTTGTAGCCGCCACCACCACCTCCTGTGAAGAAGTACTTCCTTTTATCTGTTCTAACCTGACTGCTCAGCAATTTCATCGAATGCCCACGAGCTCTTGTATTGCGAGAAAGGGAGAAAAGGACTTCTTTCTCTACTTTCTCCATCCCATGCATTATCTTATCAACCGCTATCATGTCACCCCGCAGTCGGCGTTTCTCCAAGCTAAAGAGCCCCAAACGTTTTAAACCTTTCTTCATAGGGAAAGTGTTCCAAACCTGTAATCCTTCTAGTTGCCCTTTTCTGGACTTTTTCCAATGCTATAATATCCTTCTTGAGGTGCGGTAACATGTCAAAATGTGAGAAAGTCTCCTAATCACTCTATTGTTTATAAGCCTGGGCCAAAATGAGGGCATTTCTTTCTCAGAAGTTTTTCCCATCCAACTAATTTACCTTTTAACATGTAACGTACATATAGGTTGCCATTAGAAGAAAAATACATCAAAATATAGTGGAAGATGGGCTTAGTATATGTAATGAGAAAGCCAATATCCCTTATTGGAGTATGTCAATACAGCCGAGTTCTGAGCTTTGGTGTGCATGCACAAAGATTTATACCTTGAATTAGACTTTATTAGTCTTAAAGATTCCCACATCGGAGTCAAAACTTTGTTCTGCTGCTTCTAAGCAGCTAAAGTAAGTTAGAGTTGCGTAAGTCAGAGTTGTAGGGATTGGATCCTATTCACTTTTTCTGTGCGAGTGAGACTTGCTGAAATCAGTGGAGCTACAATTAGGGTTTCCTACTTCCTGGTGGGGACTGAAGATCTCCTGGAATTACAACTGATTTCCAGCCTTCAGAGATCTCCTAGAGCAGGGGTGGCCAACGGTAGCTCTCCAGATGGTTTTTTTTTTTGCTTACAACTCCCATCAGCCCCAGCCATTGGCCATGCTGGCTGGGGCTGATGGGAGTTGTAGGCAAAAAAAAAACATCTGGAGAGCTACCGTTGGCCACCACTGTCCTGGAGAAAATGGCTGCTTTGGGGGGTGGGCTGTATGATATTATACATTGCTTAGGTCCCTCCTCTCCCAGGGCTCCACCCCCAAATCTCCAGAAATTTCCCAATCCATAGCTGGCAACTCCAGCTTGGGAAATAGCTTTGGGGGTGATACCTGAGGAGGTGAGCGTTGGGAAGGGAGCTCAGTGATGCTGCAGTGCCCTAGATCCAGCCTCCAGAAATGCCGTTCCTCAAGGGGAATGAAGGGGTAGGACCTTAGTGGGGTATATGCAGCCATGGTGTCCAGTATGGTGCAGTGGTTACATGCGCAGATTCAGAGTGGAGGGCAGGGTATAAATCCATGATCTTGTTGTTCCTTCAAAGTAGCCATTGTCTTCAGGGTCTTATCTCTGTAGTCTGGGTATCAGCTGTAATTCCAGAACACTACTAGGCCTCACCTGGAGATTGGGTTGCCAGTTATGGGTTGGGAAATACCTGGATATTTAAGTGAAGCAGTTATCAGATTTTGGGAAGGGGAGGGACCGTAATGGAATAGAATTCCAGTCTGGAGATTTGGTTGTAATTCCAGGAGATCTCCGGGCTCCACCTGGAAGCTGGCAACCCTATTTTATGGTTGGTGTCAGAAGGTGGAGGGGATTCTGGGTAATGGCACTACCTGCAAGAAGTGAAGTCCAGGCCAGAGGGGATTCTGGGTAATGGCACTACCTGCAAGAAGTGAAGTCCAGGCCAGAGGGGATTCTGGGTACTGGTACTCCTTGCAAAAAGTGAAGTCCAGGCCAGAGGGGATTCCGGGTAATGGCACTACCTGCAAGAAGTGAGGTCCAGGTCAGAGGAGATTCTGGGTAATGGTACTCCTTGCAAGAAGTGAAGTCCAGGCCAGAGGGGATTCTGGGTAATGGTACTCCTTGCAAGAAGTGAAGTCCAGGCCAGAGGGGATTCTGGGTAATGGTACTCCTTGCAAGAAGTGAAGTCCAGGCCAGAGGGGATTCCGAGTAACGGCACTACCTGCAAGAAGTGAAGTCCAGGCCAGAGGGAATTCTGGGTAATGGCACTACCTGCAAGAAGTGACGTCCAGGCCAGAGGGAATTCTGGGTAATGGTACTCCTTGCAAGAAGTGAAGTCCAGGCCAGAGGGGATTCTGGGTGATGATACTCCTTGCAAGAAGTGAAGTCCAGGCCAGTAAGGATTTTAAAGGTAACAGTCTGCACCTGGGATTGAGTGCTTTAGATCTCTGTATCCTGGTTTGAAATTTTTTGGAGATTTGGGGGTGGAGCATGGGGAAACCGAAGTTCGGGGAGGGCGCTCAGGAAGAATGTGACACCATCAAATCCTCCCCCCCGAGCTGCCATTTCCTCCAGGAGAATGCATTGTTGCAGCCTAGAAATCATTTATTGTTCCTGGAGAACTCCAGGCCCTAAGTGGGAATTATTTTACCCTTCTTACTCTGCTCAGAACTTGCCATGAAAGGAATTTTAGCTTCATTGTACACTTGACTTTCACCCACTTGCCCCTTTAAGCTATTTTCCCTTCCCAGTATACCAGCTTGGGGGAGGGAGCGGGAAGGACAGCCAATTGAATGCCCAGCCATGGCAAAGAGCCATTGTTCATGGTAAACTTTCCAATGGGAAGACTTGCCAAGGCTGCAGTGCAACTTCATGGTCAAAAGGTGGCGGCGCTCCCATCTTTTTAGACTCTCTCAGCGGTTGGCGATCCCGGTTTCTCTTCAACTCCAGTTTGAAAAACCTGCCTTGAAACTGGAACCCTCTTATGACTTCTGTAGGACGTGGTGGTGGTGGTGGGGAGGAATCAGGATTTTACTCAGGCAAACTCATCTAGGATTGCCAGCCTCCTGGTGAGTCCTGGAGATCTCCCAGAATTAGAACTGATATGCAAACAACAGAGATCAGTTCCCCTGGAGAAAAGGGATGCTTGGGGGGGGAGGGGGGGAGACTCTGTGGCATTGTACCCCGCTGAGGTCCTTGTCTTCCCCAGACTCTACCCCCAAATCTCCAGGAGTTTCCCAAGCAGGACCTGGCAATCCGTCCCCCTCCCCACAGTCACTGGCCAGGGGGGCTTGGCAATCCTAGCTCATATTGAGGGTCACCTCATCCATATCACAGAGAGGGTTTAAGCATACATTGTGTCAGGGAGCTGACTCCTTGTGAGGGGTCTCTCTTGCCTGCTCCTCACATATGGATTGTCCACTTCCTAGAGATTTGGGGGTGGAGCCTAGAGAGGCCATAATTTGTGGCGGAGAGGGAGCACAACAGAGTTATGAAGCCATACAGTCCACCCATCAGAGTGGCCATTCTCTCCAGGCGGAAATGATCTCTGTAGTCTGGAGATCAGTTATCATTTTGCGAGATCTCCAGGCCCCACCTGGAGATTGGCAACCCTATAAGTCTACCACCTCTCCAAGCTAAACCTGCCCAGCTCCTTCAGCCTTTCCTCATAGGGCTTGGTCTCCAGACCCCTCACCATCTTCGTTGCTCCAGACCCCTCACCATCTTCGTTGCTCTCTTCTGGACATGTTCCAGCTTGTCTCTCTCTCGGCTTGGCTTCGCGAACGAAGATTTAAGAAGGGTGCAATAGTCCACGTCTGCTGCAGGCTCGCTGGTGGCTGACAAGACCAATGCGGGACAGGCAGGTCCGGCCACAGCGGCTGCAGGGAAAAGTCTGATTTAGGGTTGGTCCTGTAGCAGTGCGATTCTTCCTCAATCTCCTTTTGTCCTCAAGACCAGCTATGCGTGCGTTCTCAAAGGAAGAGACAGCCTGGTGGATGGTGTGCCTCCATGCTTTGCGATCTGAGGCTAGGTCAGACCACTGGTGATGGTTGATGTGACAGGTGCTAAAGGATTTCTTCAAGGAGTCCTTGTACCTCTTCTTTGGTGCCCCTCTATTTCGATGGCCGGTGGAGAGTTCGCCATACAGGGCAATCTTGGGAAGGCGGTGGTTTTCCATCCTAGAAATATGCCCTGCCCAGCGCAGCTGCGTCTTCAACAGCAGTGCCTCGATGCTTGTAACCTCTGCCCGCTTGAGGACTTCAGTGTTGGTCACAAAGTCACTCCAGTGGATGTTGAGGATGGTGCGAAGGCAGCGCTGATGAAAGCGCTCAAGGAGTCGCAGGTGATGACGGTATAAAACCCATGATTCGGAGCCGTAGATGAGGGTTGTCATCACAACCGCTTTGTAAACATTGATCTTTGTGCCTTTTTTCAGATGCTTGTTGCTCCACACTCTTTTGTGCAGTCGGCCAAATGCACGGTTTGCCTTTGCCAGCCTGTTGTCAATCTCCTTGTCGATCTTGGCATCTGAGGAGATGATGCACCCCAGGTAGCTGAACTGCTGGACTGTCTTCAGAACTGATTCACCCACAGTGATGCAGGGAGGGTGATAATCTTCCTGGGGTGCAGGCTGGTGGAGAACTTCTGTCTTCTTCAGACTAACTTCTAGGCCGAATAGCTTGGCAGCCTCTGCAAAGCAGGACGTCATATGCTGCAGAGCTGATACCGAGTGGGAGACGAGTGCAGCATCATCAGCAAACAGTAGCTCTCGGATGAGTTTTTCCATTGTCTTGGAGTGTGCCTTTAGTCGCCTCAGGTTGAACAGGCTGCCATCGGTGCGATAGCGGATGTAGACACCATCGTCCTCATCTAGATCTACTGCGGCTCTTTGAAGCATCATGCTAAAGAAGATCGTAAAGCTTGTCTATATCCTTCTTAAAATGTGGTGCCCAAAACTGAACGCAGTACTCCAGGTGAAATCTTACCAGAGCAGAGTAAAGGGATACCATCGCTTCACATGATCCGGACACCATACTTCATCAGAATCTGGGCCACTAGAGTTGGGGCGTAGCTGGGGTGATGCTCTTCAGCTGACCATGGTGAGGCTGGGAGATCCAGGGATCATCTCACAGGTAGTAACAGCTGTCCAGGATGGTGTGCTCACTGGCTGTACCTCCCTTGCATGAGGTTCAGGGGTCATATGCTCACGCTGAGAGGGGGAGTCTTTGGGAGAGATGTTCTCTGTGGGTCGCTCTTCCTGATAAGCCCACCGTATAGCTAAGGAGGGGGACACAGTGATAGAGATTTATAAAAATATGCATGTTGGTCTGCAGTGGAGTCAGAACTAGCTAATTTTGCACCCGAGGTGAGCGTATAGAATTGCACCCCCCAATACTTTCATACTAGTGGAATATATAAATTAACGTTAAATGCATAAATAACAAGAAATTCCTGGAGATTTAAGGGGTGGGGTCTGGAGAGAGTGGGGTTTGAGGACGGGTAGGACCTCAGATAGGTACAATGCCGTTTCCTCATGGGGAACCAGTGTTGCCAATCTCCAGATGAGGGCTGGAGATCATTCAGAATTACAGCTACTCTCCAGACAGCAGAGATCAACTCCCCTTGGAGAGGGGGGGGGGGAGAGTGAACGCCAAAAAATTATACACACACACACACACCGTGGCTAATAGCCACTGATGGACCTCTGCTCCATATTTTTATCTAAACCCCTCTTGAAGATGGTTTGCCATTGCCTTCCCCAGTCATCTACACTTTACCCCCAGCAAGCTGGGCACTCATTTTACCAACCTCTGAAGGATGGAAGGCTGAGTCAACCTTGAGTTGGCTACCTGAACCCAGCTTCCTCCAAGATCGAACTCAGATTGTGAGCAGAGCTTAGACTGCAGTACTGCACAGAGGTTACACATGAAGGGTGGCTCATAGAGGAAGGGAAGATGTTACACTGCCTTGTGCCATTCGAAAGAAGAGCTGGGCACCCACATTATACCTAAATAAACATGGCTCTTTTACCTCCTGCAGGCTTCCCGATTTCTGAGGAAAAGAAAAAGAAAAAAAAATTTAATTTGAAGGTGACCTCTGAATCACCAGATGAAATTGATTTGACACTGGTTTCAGGATGGTCTCATGAAAATGCTACTACTCGGTGCACATAATTTAATGTAAGGAATTCATTATCGCATAGCTGCTATGTTTGATGCTCTTTAAAAAAAAAAACCCTCAAGGAAGATAGGCATATTGATGGATTGTAACCCTGATAGCTAAAACCAGCTTCCAGTTTCAGGGGTAGCATTTCTCAGAAGTTCAGGTACTTGTGGAAAATAACATCGGAAGGCCTTGGTGTGCGGCTTGTGAGGTTTCTGGAGCAATCTGTCTGGCTGCTCAGTATTTAGTTACTTCTATCCAGGGGTGGAATTCTAGCAGGAGCTCCTTTGCATATTAGGCCACACCCCCTGATGTAGCCAATCCTCCAAGAGCTTACAAAAAAAAAGAGCCTTGTAAGCTCTTGGAGGATTGCCTACATCAGGGGTGTGTGGCCTAATATGCAAAGGAGCTCCTGCTAGAATTCCACCCCTGCTTCTATCCTAGAACGTTTCTAGCTCTGACCAGGCTAGCCTGATCTTGTAAGATCCTGGAAGCTAAGCGGGGTCAGCCCTGGTTAGTATTTGAGTGGGGGAGATCTCCAAGGAAGACCAGGATCGCTACACAAGCAGGCAATGGCAAAACCACCTCTGAACCTCTCTTGCCTCGCAAATTTCAAGAGGCACTGCTATCAGTCAGCTGTGACTTCACTTGACAGCACTGCACACCCCCACACCATTCCTTTGCAGCCTTTCCACCCAGCTCAGGGTCCCCAAAATGGCAAACCTGACAACATTTCAGACATTAAAACAATATTTCAATTTCTTTTTTTAAAAAACAACACTTAAAGCATAATATTGATTTCTTTGTTATTTATCCTCAGAGATCTTTGTTAAAGAGAAGGGTCCAGGCAAATAGGTGTGAAAAACCTCAGCTTGAGACCCTGGAGAGCCAAGGGATGGTGGCTCAGTGGTAGAGCATCTGCTTGGGAAGCAGAAGGTCCCAGGTTCAATCCCTGGCATCACCAAAAAAGGGTCCAGGCAAATAGGTGTGAAAAACCTCAGCTTGAGACCCTGGAGAGCCGCTGCCAGTCTGAGAAGACAATACTGACTTTGATGGACAAAGGGTCTGATTCAGTATAAGGCAGCTTCATATGTTCATATTAGGGGAGGGACGGTGGCTCAGTGGTAGAGCATCTGCTTGGGAAGCAGAAGGTCCCAGGTTCAATCCCTGGCATCTCCAAAAAAGGGTCCACGCAAGCAGGTGTGAAAAACCTCCGCTTGAGACCCTGGAGAGCCGCTGCAGGTCTGAGAAGACAATACTGACTTTGATGGACAAAGGGTCTGATTCAGTATAAGGCAGCTTCATATGTTCATATTAGGGGAGGGACGGTGGCTCAGTGGTAGAGCGTCTGCTTGGGAAGCAGAAGGTCCCAGGTTCAATGCCTGGCATCTCCAAAAAAGGGTCCAGGCAAATAGGTGTGAAAAACCTCAGCTTGAGACCCTGGAGAGCCGCTGCCAGTCTGAGAAGACAATACTGACTTTGATGGACCCAGGGTCTGATTCAGTATAAGGCAGCTTCGTATGTTCATATTTTAAAAGAAGATCTTCAGTGAAATTGTCTCCCTTCCTCCTCGCCTTGCCCCTGTTTTCTCTAGAATGGGCGAATTCGAAACACTTGATGGTTTTAACGGAACTAACCAGTAGACAAGTTTATTCAGAATAAAGCTTAGTCGGTCTTAAAGGTGCGACTTGCCTACTGGTTTGTTCTACTGCTTCAGACCAACGCGGCTGCCCGCTTGGATCTGGCTTGATGGTTTTAAATGAGAGGAGCTTTTCCTGCGCAGACAAATTGAATATCGCGACAGACTGTAGTAATCAAAGGGGAAAATAATTCGCGCGCCTTGGACGTCTTCACAGACTCGAAATTCCACGCCATCTGTTCCAGCTGTTATTCAGACGCATTAATAGCAAGCAACCATTTTGCTGCTTAGAATTCCATGTATATTCTGAGACAGTGACTGCAGATGGGGGCAAGAGCCCAGCCTGTTATTTGGTGGCCATAACAGAAGACGACGACATTGGATTTATATCCCGCCCTCCACTCAAGAGTCTCAGAGCAGCTCACAATCTCCTTTACCTTCCCCCCCCCCCCCCACAACAGACACTCTGTGAGGTAGATGAAGATACTGGATTTATATCCCGCCCTCCACTCCGAAGAGTCTCAGAGCGGCTCACAATCTCCTTTACCTTCCTCCCCCACAACAGACACCCTGTGAGGTAGATGAAGATATTGGATTTATATCCCGCCCTCCACTCCAAAGAGTCTCAGAGTGGCTCACAATCTCCTTTACCTTCCTCCCCACCCACAACAGACACCCTGTGAGGTAGATGAAGATATTGGATTTATATCCTGCCCTCCACTCCGAAGAGTCTCAGAGCGGCTCACAATCTCCTTTACCTTCCTCCCCCACAGCAGACACCCTGTGAGGTAGATGAAGATATTGGATTTATATCCCGCCCTCCACTCCGAAGAGTCTCAGAGTGGCTCACAATCTCCTTTACCTTCCTCCCCACCCACAACAGACACCCTGTGAGGTAGATGAAGATATTGGATTTATATCCTGCCCTCCACTCCGAAGAGTCTCAGAGCGGCTCACAATCTCCTTTACCTTCCTCCCCCACAGCAGACACCCTGTGAGGTAGATGAAGATATTGGATTTATATCCTGCCCTCCACTCCGAAGAGTCTCAGAGTGGCTCACAATCTCCTTTACCTTCCTCCCCCACAGCAGACACCCTGTGAGGTGGGTGGGGCTGAGAGGACTCTCACAGCAGCTGCCCTTTCAAGGACAACCTCTGCCAGAGCTATGGCTGACCCAAGGCCATGCTAGCAGCTGCAAGTGGAGGAGTGGGGAATCAAACCCAGTTCTCCCAGGTAAGAGTCCGCCCACTTAACCACTGCACCAGACTGGCTCTCTCAAGTCACCTGAAAGGTATCA
Source organism: Heteronotia binoei (assembly GCF_032191835.1). Lineage (NCBI taxonomy): Eukaryota > Metazoa > Chordata > Lepidosauria > Squamata > Gekkonidae > Heteronotia > Heteronotia binoei. Next base: position 112,268,331 of record NC_083231.1, on the reverse strand, counting down.
AATAGCTTAACGAGGAAGAGGACTGTGAATTTAGGCAGATTGTGGGAATGAGGGCAAGAAGGGTTGCATCAGTGCTTCGTTCTCATGGCCCTTTCTTATATGCCCAGGGAAATGCTGATCTCCACTTTGGGGTCTGACAGCAATTTTTCTCCAGGCCAGCTCGGACAGGAATCCTGAAGGGTTTTTTTTGCCCCTTTCTGGACATGGAGCAGGGGTCGTTGGGGGTTAGTATTTGTGAATTTCTTGCATTGTGCAGGGGTTGGAGTAGATGACGCTGGAGGTCCCTGCCAACTCTGATTCTGAGGAGAGATTGGCTTTATACCACGCTCTTTACTTGGAAGCTCAGAGCAGTTTACAATCTCCTTCCCTTCCTCTCCCCACAACAGACAGCCTTATGAAGGAGGTGGGGGTGAGAGAGCCCTGAGAGAACTGCTCTTTGAGAGGACAGCTCTGAGAGAACTGTGTCTGAACCAAGGCCACTCCAGCAGCTGCATGTGGAAGAGCGGAGAATCAAACGTAGTACTCCCAGATTAGAGTCCGTGCTCTTAACCTCTACACCAAACTGGCTGTGAACTGTAAGGGAAAAATTTGTATATGTCCATACGGGACTGGCATTGTGTGGTTGGCAGTGCTATCTTATCCAGCTGCACAATTTATTTACTTTATTTATATCACGTCCTTCTCCCCAGTGGGGATCCAAAGCAGCAGTTCAATCAGTTACCTAGGGAGGTGTCGAACTCTCCCTCACCGGCAGTCTTCAGGCAGCGGTTGATTGCTTTAGGCTGATCCTGCATGGAGCAGGGGTTTAGACGAGGTGTCCTGCGTGGACCTTTCCAGCGCTATGATTCTATACATTGCTCCCCTCTCCTCCATTTCCCCCTCACTCACAACAACAATCTTGTGAGGTCAGTTAGGCCGAGAGAGTGCTAGTGGCCCAAAGTCACCCAGCAAGTTGACACGGCAGAGGGTGGATTCGAACCTGGGTTTCCCAGGTCTTTGTTCGCCGCATTAACCACTACATCAGTATGGAATAGCTTAGTTATATTTGCTTATTTACTTTATCAACCACCTCTGCTGTGAATCTCCAAAATGTTTGGCTTACACTGTCCTCCCGCCCTCCATTTTATCCAGTCACAGCAGTCCTGCGAGGAAAGTTAGGCCGGGAGTTTGTGATTGTCGCTCTGTGGCAGAGTGGGGATTCGAACCTGGGTTTCCCAACTCCCCTTCTGCCACTCTTAAGCCTGGTTTGATCAAGTTCAGGTCCTGCGATGACTGATCCAAAATGCAGGCTAGTATTTTGACCACCTGGTTATTAACACCGACTGGGGATTCAAAAAGGCCAAGGCCTGTTCTAGCATTAAAGACTCCGCATAGGACAAAGTGGGAATTGGGGTATGGGTGAGATTCATGGGAGAACTCCCAACAAGGGAGATCTAAGAGGTATGCCTATTACAGGTTGCCCTCATCGGAACGGACCAGGCTAGTCTACTCTCTGCAGTTCTTGGGAGCCAAGCAGTGCCAGCCCTGGTTAGGTACTTGACTGGGAGACCACAACGCAGAGGCAGGCAATGGCCAACCACCTCGGAACATCCCTTGCCTTGAAAAGTCTATGGCAGGAGTGGCCAGATGTGGCTCTTTCACACCTATCGTGTAGCTCTTGAAACCCCCCCCCCACTGCATTGGCCGGCTTGGAGAAGGCATTTAAAGTTAAAGTTGCTTTCTTTCCATCTCTCCCCACCCCTCCCTCCCTCCCTTCCTGCAACTCTCAAATGTCTAATGTTCAGGGGTTATTTTGAGCAGGAATGTACAGGAACGCAGTTCCGGCTGGCTTGGCAGCAGGGGTGTGTGGCCTAATATGCAAATGAGTTCCTGGTGGGCTATCTATCTATCTATCTATCTATCTATCTATCTATCTATCTATCTATCTATCTATCTATCTATCTATCTATCTATCTATCTATCTATCTATCTATCTATCTATCTATCTATCTATCTATCTATCTATCTATCTATCTAAAGCCTTGTGCGAAACAATGGTGATGCCAGGGGGTGTGGCCTAATATGCAAATAAGTTCCTGGTGGGATATGTGTCTGTGTATAAAGAAAGCCTTGCGTGAAACAATGGTGATGCCAGGGGGTGTGGCCCAATATGCAAATGAGTTCTTGGTGGGCTTTTCTAAAAAAAAAAAGCCTTGTGTGAAACAATGGTGATGCCAGGGGGTGTGGCCTAATATGCAAATGAGTTCTTGGCGAGCTTTTTCTAAAAGCATTGTGTGAAACAATGGTGATGCCAGGGGGTGTGGCCTAATATGCAAATGTGTTCTTGGTGGGCTTTTTCTTCAAAAAATTGTGTGAAACAATGGTGATGCCAGGGGGTGTGCCTTAATATGCAAATGAGTTCTTGGTGGGCTTTTTCTTAAAAAAAAGCCTTGTGCGAAACAATGGTGATGTCAGGGGGTGTGGCCTAATGTGCAAATGAGTTCCTGGTGGGCTTTTTTTTTTTTTTTTTTTTTTTTTACAAAAAAAGCCTTATGTTTATTCTCTGTGGGTATTACATTAAGCAAGTTTGACCAACCTGGCCCTTGGGGTCTCCATAAATTGGCTGCAGCTTGTCAGAAAAGAAAAAGTTTGTGAGAACTGCTAATGCTATATATATATGCTAACTTTATGAAGTGGCATTGGTGCATAAGAATTCTAGCTGTTCTTGTAAAATCCAGGAACTTTAAAAATCTTCTGTGGGGAATGTGAGGTGTGGGACTCGGAGGGAAGCCGTGGGAGGGCCCCTGTGCGTGTGGGAGGGAGACAGAGAAGGGAAGAAAAACGGTACACCAGGGACCATATGACACTTATGCAAATGAGGCTCCAGTGTCCTGACTTGCCAGAGCTCGGTCTCCGGATAATCCCCCGATGTCAGATTTCTGTAAGGCCAACATGTGACGCGCTGCTTTGCCTCGCATCGAAGAAGTGTGCCCTGCCGGCATTAAGGGGGCCGGCCAGAGCCTCGGCTGCGTCTCTGCACTCAGGATGCTTGCCCGTGTCGGCCGCCGTGTACAGGATGCGCGTCCACTCTGTCTGTGGGCGGCTCCCTTGTTAGGAGATCTCTGAGGAGCCGACTGTCCAACCTCAATTCCGAGACCTCTCGTGCGCTGGCCCGCATCTCCCTCTGAGGCCTCTCTCAGAGAAAAGAAGGCAGCTAGCTGTCATTACCTTTCCCTCCCCTGAGGCCTCTACTGCGATGCCCTCCTGAGGCTAGGAGCTGAGCGGCGTGGCACCACACAACAGAGTGGTCATCCCGGTGTGAAAGACGACTCCCGGCTCTCTCCTATCATGAATAACAGTCTGCAAGTGAACCTTCCCAGGAGCTGGGCCGGTTCCAGCAGCTCCCTCCAGGAGAAGTCTGAGCATTCTTTCTTTCTTTTCTACTACTACAGGATGGAGGATGAGGCGGTGCTGGACCGGGGGGCATCGTTCCTGAAACATGTGTGCGACGACGAGGAGGTGGAAGGTAAGAAATCCCCTGCTTCGTTCTGGGGCCAAGGCGTCGCCGGTCAGGTTTCTTTTCAAAGGCACGAAACCTTTTTTTCGCTCTCAGTTTTCAGTGTGGCCCGAATTTTGCGCTAAATCAGCAGTGGCAATGAGTAGAGGTGTCTTTAAAGAAAACGCACACACGGTTCTGTGCTTGGAGGACGTTTGTATACACTCTGGATGCTGCAGCGTCTCCGTGTTGCTGAAATAATGTACCCTTCTCACCTCTACTTCAGTTTCGAGACAGCTTTTGGGGACGTGCAATGATCAGTGCTGAATGGCAGCTGGGCAGGGATAAAGCTGAAGAAACCCATACGGTGAACCTGACGCTAAATGAGGCCGACAGAGGTGGCTTTGAGAGAAGGTCATGGAGGGTCAGAGGTGGGGCCCGCCCTCTAAGAGGATCTCTTTTTTTTTTCTGTGGGATTCCTTTTGCGAGCAGGTCACGACTTCCTGTGTCAAGAGAGTCTTTTTCTCTCTTTTCCCCGCCCCTCCAAGTGAACACACTAAAGGAGGCGTTTCTCTCCCCCCGTTCCTTTCTGCATACACCAGGAAAGAGCAGTTTTGTACCTTGTATAGGTAGATTCAGGGCTCTTTTTGTAGCAGGAGCTCCTCTGCATATTAGGCCACGCCCCCGATGTAGCCAATCCTCCTCGAGCTTATAGTAGGCCCTTTCCTAAGAGCCCTCTAAGCTTTTGGAAGATTGGCTACAGCAGGGGTGTGTGGCCTAATATGCAGAGGAGTTCCTGCTAGAAAAAGAGCCCTGGGTAGATGTCTTCTTTCCATAACGAATGGAGGATGTCTCTCGAAAGAGCAGAAAACGTGTTTAAGATTTCCCACATGGAAGCTTCAGGTTTCCGTGGATCACCCTAGAACTGTGGATTTACACAGGTGTAGGTAAGCCTGTGGAGCTTACAGAGGCCTGTCTCGCCCCAGAAATTCTTGCACGAGTAAGCACAGAAGAAAATTAGCATTCTGCTGAAAACAACAGTCATGTGTGTTTGCTTAAAGAAAGGAACTTTATTATTATTTCTGGCTACGTTTCCCATGGTTGTAAAAGCTTACCTAACCTGTTACATTTCTTTGAGGGGGTGAACAAACATGTGGACAAAGGAGACCCGATAGATGTTGTTTACCTTGACTTCCAGAAAGCTTTTGACAAAGTTCCTCATCAAAGGCTCCTTAGAAAGCTTGAGAGTCATGGAGTAAAACAACAGGTCCTCTTGTGGATCAAAAACTGGCTGAGTAATAGGAAGCAGAGAGTGAGTATAAATGGGCAGTCTTCGCAGTGGAGGACGGTAAGCAGTGGGGTGCCGCAGGGCTCGGTACTGGGTCCCATGCTCTTTAACTTGTTCATAAATGATTTAGAGTTGGGAGTGAGCAGTGAAGTGGCCAAGTTTGCGGATGACACTAAATTGTTCAGGGTGGTGAGAACCAGAGAAGATTGTGAGGAACTCCAAAGGGATCTGTTGAGGCTGGGTGAGTGGCAGATGCGGTTCAATGTGGCCAAGTGCAAAGTGGGCCAAGAATCCCAGCTACAAATACAAGTTGATGGGGTGTGAACTGGCAGAGACTGACCAAGAGAGAGATCTTGGGGTCATGGTAGATAACTCACTGAAAATGTCAAGACAGTGTGCGTTTGCAATAAAAAAGGCCAACGCCATGCTGGGAATTATTAGGAAGGGAATTGAAAACAAATCAGCCAGTATCATAATGCCCCTGTATAAATTGATGGTGCGGTCTCATTTGGAGTACTGTGTGCAGTTCTGGTCGCCGCACCTCAAAAAGGATATTATAGCATTGGAGAAAGTCCAGAAAAGGGCGACTAGAATGATTAAAGGGCTGGAACACTTTCCCTATGAAGGAAGGTTGAAACGCTTGGGACTCTTTAGCTTGGAGAAACGTCGACTGCGGGGTGACATGATAGAGGTTTACAAGATAATGCATGGGATGGAGAAAGTAGAGAAAGAAGTCCTTTTCTCCCTTTCTCACAATGCAAGAACTCGTGGGCATTCGATGAAATTGCTGAGCAGGCAGGTTAAAACGGATAAAAGGAAGTAGTTCTTCACCCAAAGGGTGATTAACATGTGGAATTCACTGCCACAGGAGGTGGTGGCGGCCACAAGCATAGCCACCTTCAAGAGGGGTTTAGATAAAAATATGGAGCAGAGATCCATCAGTGGCTATTAGCCACAGTGTGTGTGTGTGTATATATATATATAAATTTTTTTGCCACTGTGTGGCACAGAATGTTGGACTGGATGGGCCATTGGCCTGATCTAACATGGCTTCTCTTATGTTCTTACCATTCGTAGAAAAGATAAAATGCACTTAGATGGCTGTGATATGTCTAGGGTTTTGGCAGTGAGGGAAGGACAGCTTTTTTGTTACCCAGTAGACAACCCCTTCCCCAGGTTGCTCTAATCCTTTCTGGCACAGACATCAACTGCGGTTTGTTTTATTAGTCAGGCTGACAGGACAGGGGAGGGGCTGTGACTCAGTGGCAGAGCATCTGCTTGGCATGCAGAAAGTCCCAAGTTCAATCCCCGGCAATAGGATCAGGTAGGAGGTGATGTGAAAGACCTCAGACTGAGACCCTGGAGAGCTGCTGCCAGCCTTAGTAGACAATACTGACTTTGATGGGCCAAGGGTCAGATTCGGTATAAGGCAACTTCAAGTGTGTGTGTGTTCATGTGACGTTTCACTAGTGGGATTCTTATGTGCATTCCAGACATGTAAATAATAACAAGGTGTGTTCACACTACATAAAACAATGCGTTTTGCCACTGAACATTTAACTTTGTAAGAATAGCAAAAATCTAATCGCAAAACTCGTTATTTTGTGTTGTGTGAACACAGCCTAGAACAGCTAGATTTGAATCCAAGAACAGCAATAACTAGGTTCAAGTTGAATAGCACCTTATAGACCAACAGGATTTCGAGGTGTGAACTTTTGAGAGTTGAAACTTAATATCTGACGCAGGGAACTTTGACTCTCGAAAACTTGTAAGGTGCTAGTGGACACGAAGGGAGAGACGGTGGCCCAGTGGTAGAGCATCTGCTTGGTAAGCAGAAGGTCCCAGGTTCAATCTCCAACTAAAAAGGGTCCAGGCAAGTAAGCGTGAAAAACCTCAGCTTGAGACCCTGGAGCATTTGGAGGGTGGGGACGTGCAAAATGGCTTTACACAGTGCCGTCACAACACTTCTCTCTGGGAACCAGGAAGTGACACCATCACGTTGCTTGATGCTCTAGGATTTCCCTCAGTCTCTGTGGTAAAATTCCTAGACCATTACACAAGGTGGTGATGTCGCTTCTGGGTTCCAGCAGAAAGTGATGTCACATGATAATGCCCCCTCTGTTTTTGCTGCCACCGCTGTGTAAAGTGGAGTCAGCACGAGAGCCTCAGGAAGTGGGCGGGTTGCCTGCCTTGGTACTCCTGTTTCCGTCTGTCCTCACAGTAGTTGCTGTTAGAAAATTATCCTAATTATCTGTGGTCCTCTACTCGGTAGATGGTTTGTTCCTGTGTGCCAGGTGGTAAGGTGTGGTGGTTCCTTATCCTGTTATTGTCGGGGATGCAAAACCCTAGCAAACTCTGGTGTTGTTGGTGCAAGAAACACAACTTGTGCGGCTTGTCTGCTCTGCAGGAAGACACTGAAGTGAATGGGCTTATCACAAATTTCATAGAACCTTAACTACACTAGCAACTGCCTCCCTTTCTTCGTGGAGTTCCTGGTTATGATTTCAAGACTGCTATAATCAAGGGGGTTATTAAATGCCCACACCTTGTGCTTCCTGGAACAGTTGCACCAGTAATAAAGCATTAAAAACGATTATTATGGTTGGGCAACAGCCAAAGAAATGCTTAATTTTCTGCTACTTGCTGTTGTGCCTCCCACTGGGATCTCACTGCTCTTCCAAGGATATGGATATTCCCTCTCTCTCTGTGTGTCCCTTTGATGAAATTGTGGCTCTTTCTTCGCCTGCTCCTCTCTAACCTATCTCTTGCCGACTGGCACAGACAGATTCCCATTGGACCCTCCCATGAATACAAATTAATCCTCTTTTGCTGCTCAAGTGTCAAGAGTCTTTGCTTTGTTCGTTCCTGCAGGCCTATGATTTGGGCTGATGGGCAGTGCCAGACAACCAGTGGGAGGGTTGACATGCACGACATGTGACACAGCTACTGTCACTTCCTGATATAACCAGGAAGTGACAATGGGTAGCTCTAGGAATCACCGGAAGCACTTATGGTAAAACCATAGAGCTTCTTGTGATTCTTAGAGTTACCTACTGTCACTTCCAGGTTGCACACAGAAATTACGTAGCAAAATAGATGTCGGTGGCCGTTTAATATCTTTTTCTCTCACTGCTGTTCTGACCAGGCCTCAGATTCAGCAGGAGCTCACAGGAGTGCAGTTCCTGAACCTTTCTGAGGGTTCCCCCTCTTTCTCCCTACCTACCTTGTCCAATGAATAGTAGGTGCAGCTGCATAACAATCCCTAGATTAGGAGAGCAGGCAGCCGGACGGCCACCAGGGGCTTTGCCATGCCCCCAGCTGCCCTCATTAACTCCTGGAGAAGCCTGCACCCCCCTTTCTCCACTTCTTATGTGATTTTGGGTGGCGGGTGGCTTGCTGGCCTTTTGACTGGGGGGCAGCCCAGGAGAGCCCCAGGCGAGCGAGGCCTGCTTGGGCTGACTGGATCTCTAGCCAGCCCAAGCAGGCCTTGCTCACCCGGTACTCTCCTTTCTTGCATCGAGTTGCTTTTGGCTGGGGGGGCTGATGAGCTCCACCACCTATTTTTCTACAAAACGACCCCTGGTTCTGACGGTTGGTGGACAACAAGGGCCATTGGTGAGAGGCCTGGTGACCCTACCCATGCCCCTTCAGTAGCCTTGACAAGGTCTCTGCTGTTCTGGAGTAAGACACCCAGAGATGTTCCTGGCTTCTATATGCATCCAGTTGTTTTCGATAGGGAATGTAATGACGGAAGCAGGACCCTCCACCGAGGCTGCCTGGTACGTTCCTGTCTTGGTTGGTAAAATGCCTACCCACACGTGTGCGACGAGAAAACCCAATTTTGCAAGGTGGAAAAAAAAAAAGTTAGAGCTCCACCTTTATCCTTTCAAGATAAGATTTTGGCTCTGCAAATATGAATTCCTGAGAAACTCGTGGCTGCCCCTGTGACTTCATCGGGTAGCGGAGGACGGCAGATTTCTGTTTGTTGGCTCGGTTACGGGAAGTGTTAAAGGAAGCTCGGTGGTTTCATAGGGGTGGGGCGGGGGAGGCCTGTTTTTTGGGTTCCTGCTGCAGAGTGATTGAAAATTAGTTGCTCGGACTGTGCAGCATGGAAGGTTAATTAGAGCCCTCTCCAGAATAAGCAGTAGATTAATGTGGCTAATATGAAGAGATGGAAGCGAACCACAAATTGTTTGTAATGATTGATGTGGCTTGTTCGACAGGGCTGAGTGCTTTAGAGCCTTTCAGAGAACTGCGCCTTCCCTCAGCTGTTGGAGGAGTTTCCAGAGAGCCTCCGCTGCACTTAAAGATGCTCAATTTAATCTACAAACCTTTCTGTGGCTCAAGATGTGGCCCGGTTCCCTTCTAGCTACCAGCTCTGTCTTTTGAAGATCAGTGTAATGCAGGAATCAACAAGTCATTTGGCTGCGTTCACACACACTAAATAACACGCTTTGCAACGGGATGTTTGCTGTGTAAGAACAGCGAAATCTACTTGCAAACAGTCATAAGAACATAAGAGAAGCCGTGTTGGATCAGGCCAATGCCCCATCCATTCCAACACACTGTCACACAGTGGCCAAAAAAAATTATATATATATACATACATATATATACACACTGTGACTAATAGCCACTGATGGACCTCTGCTCCATATTTTTATCTAACCCCCTCTTGAAGGTGGCTATGCTTGTAGCCGCCACCACCTCCTGTGGCAGTGAATTCCACATGTTAATCACCCTTTGGGTGAAGAAGTACTTCCTTTTATCCGTTTTAACCTGACTGCTCAGCAATTTCATCGAATGCCCACGAGTTCTTGTATTGTGAGAAAGGGAGAAAAGTACTTCTTTCTCTACTTTCTCCATCCCATGCATAATCTTGCAAACCTCTATCATGTCACCCCGCAGTCGATGTTTCTCCAAGCTAAAGAGCCCCAAGCGTTTTAACCTTCCTTCATAGGGAAAGTGTTCCAACCCTTTAATCATTCTAGTTGCCCTTTTCTGGACTTTTTCCAATGCTACAATATCCTTTTTGAGGTGCAGTGACCAGAATTGCACACAGTATTCCAAATGAGGCCGCACCATCGATTTATACAGGGGCATTATGATACTGGCTGATTTGTTTCCAATTCCCTTCCTAATAATTCCCAGCATGGCGTTGGCCTTGAGAAAGCACCCATTGTCTCCAGGATAGGGATGCTAGACCTCCTGGTGGGGGTGGGGGTCCCCTGCTGCCAGCCTCCCCCTCTCTGCCATTGATCAGCTGCCCCATAGGGGAGGAACACCTGAAACTTCAGTGACGTGCCTGTATATCTTGGAAGTGATGTAGGCACATCAAAGACATCAAGGTGAAACTCTATGGTAGAAGCTAATCCTACCATGGAGTTTTTGCCCAAAAACCAGAGCATCGCCTTGACATCCCCAATGTGCATACATCACTTCTGGGTCATGTTGGAAGTCAGGTGGGCATGCCCTTATAAGCCCATCGCCCAACCACCTCCATCTGCCTGGTAGGACCTTGCAACCTTACTCTGGGTATCTCTCTCTGTTCACTTTCAGTTGAGGAACTGTGCCTCAGTGGAAGGGCCTCTGTTTTCCATGCGGAAGGTCCCAAGTTCAATTTCTGGCATCTCCAGTTAAAGGGACCAGGCAGTAGGTGTTGGGGAAAAGCCTCTGCCTGAGACCCTGGAGAGCCATATGAACATAAGAGACACCATGTTGGATCAGGCCAATGGCCCATCCAGTCCAACACTCTGTGTCACAGAAGAACATAAGAGAAGCCATGTTGGATCAGGCCAATGGCCCATCCAGTCCAACACTTTGTGTCACACAGTGGCCAAAAAAGCCAAGTACCATCAGGAGGCTAGAAGCCCTTCCACTGTACCCCCCCTGCAAGCACCAAGAATACAGAACATCACTTGCCCCAGACATAAGAACATAAGAGACGCCATGTTGGATCAGGCCAATGGCCCATCCAGTCCAACACTCTGTGTCACACAGTGGCCAAAAAACCCCCCCAAGTGCCATCAGGAGGTCCACCAGTGGGGCCAGGACACTAGTAACTACAGCCAGTCTGAGTAGACAGTACTGACCTTGTTGGACTAACTGCCTGATTCAATATAAAGCAACTTCATGTGTGTTCATATTTAGGTGGGTTAGATTTGTTTTTTGAGGGTGGCGGTGGTGGTGTCCTCTCACCGTCCCAAAAACTGCTGTATTGAATGCATGCAGCTGTAATTGCTCTTGTAGGAAGAAACGCCCTGATCAGATAACAGGTTCTTCCTCACTCGCAGCCTCGTATCTGATGCTTTGCAGTGTTACTGCCCTTGTGGAGAGTATCAAGCAAAAGAAAATGCCTTTTGACGTGCTTCTTTCCCTACTGTGCCTGACATTCTGAATTCCTTTTGGGCTGTGAGCTGTGCTCAGCTCTTTAGCTAGAGGACTCTCTGGTCCCGCTTTGATGAGTGGCTGTTTGTTGGCTTCTGCTTTCGGGCTACTTATAACGGGTGGCGTGACTCGGTTCCAGGCTTCTCTGCCAGCCGTTCTGTTGGTCTCGTTTCTTGGGCAACCACCTGTCCCTCTTGACTCTAGCCAGTTTGGTGTAGTGGTTAAGTGTGTGGACTCTTCTATGGGAGAGCCAGGTTTGATTCCCCACTCCTCCACTTGCAGCTGCTGGCATGGCCTTGGGCTAGCCATAGCTCTCGCAGAGTTGTCCTTGAAAGGGCAGCTTCTGGGAGAGCTCTCTCAGCCCCACCCACCTCACAGGGTGTCTGTTGTAGGGGGAGAAGATATAGGAGATTGTAAGCTGCTCTGAGTCTCTGATTCAGAGAAAAGGGTGGGGTATAAATATGCAGTTCTTCTCCTCTACTGACAGCCTGTTCAAACCCTCTACAGACAGCCTTCCTTTACATGTAGCCTTTCCCTGGTTGCTTTTTAGCAAGGATTATGGTGCTTTGGGTGGTGGTCAGAGTGGCAAGAACTGGCTTTTAGAGTGGGCAAGGAAAACTGTCCATGAGAAAGCCATTGTGGAGGATGATACAGTCCTTGTGTCTGTGATCTTCAGAAATGTCGTTCTAGGGATGCTATAGCAGGAGGACTTCCAGAAATTCCCTTGCGGGAATGGAGAAAAAAGGCCTAATGTGCCAGTGTCTCACTAGTGTGCTGTAGTAAAACCATAGAGTTTTTGCAAAATGTTAGAGTGTTTCACAAGGAGACACACTCTAGCATTTCATTCCTTAGTTTTCACTAAATTCAAACTTCCATGAATCAATGCAGGTGCATAGAGCCGTCTTTCTCTTCAGCCCTTTCTGCTTTTGCATTTACTATGGCTCTCACCTCCCACCTCCTTCGCTTCAAAAACCTGCTTCCATATTCACTTGCATCCCCCCCCTACTCTCCCATCAGATTTTGAAATTCCTTCCACATCCTTTTCTCAACATTCTGCTGTCACTCCTCTGTATCTCTGTAGTTTCCAGGAGTGGTTTTTCAGAGCAGTATTCCCCCCCACCCCTTAATTCGCTTCCAAGCCTTTAAAAGTAGAAACATTTCCTTGGAATTTTCCCCTCCCCTCCCCTGGCAGGCTAATTGGTCTGTTCTTATTGGTCAGTTTCGCACTTGGCATGTTTTTTTTTAAATAGGAGATTAGGAAAGTAATCATTTCCAAATAACAATGGGGGAAACTCAGGCGGCAAAGCACTGACGTCTCCACCTCCCCCCTCTCTCACTAAATTCTTAAAGCAGCGTCTGCCAGTTTGTTTTATTCTCCAACAAACACCTTGACTACTGATAAGGGTGAGGGGAACAGTAATGGCTTTCCCACCGTAAATTCAGCTGGAAGAATCTCCTATTTCAAAAGGCACGTCCGGTATGAAACTAACCGATGAAGAGAAACTAATCCCAGAACATTACCCAGGTTTTCTCATTGGTATGTAGAATATATACACCGCAGTCCTCAATAGAAATTGGAGAAAGAGAGAAAGATGTAGAATGCAGGCACAGCATTCGAACTATATCCCAACCAGTTCAAGTTCAGAGAGAATCAGCTGTGGATGCAGAATGGACTGTCCTTTCCATTTGTTTGTCTGTTCTGCTAGTTGGTATTCATTTGTGTGCACAATGCTCTCTGTCTCTCCTGTTACTCAAGAGAAAATCATATACGCACTGATGGGACTCTACAAGTAAACTGTGACTAGGGAAGGCTGAGGCCAAGATGGTTTTCAGGGTAGCTGTGATGGCTGTCGAGGGCTGTAGAGTTTGCCCGGCTCACGTTGTCTCAGTGAAAATGGGCTACAGCCGGTGGCCACAGCCTCTCACTTTAATTCTGTGGTCGTCTGCTGGATAATAGCGACACCATCATCATAACAGAAACACATCAGAGTGTAAGCCTTGTACTTTAATATGCTGCCAATAGAACTAGACAGTCTCTTTAATCTTTTTGTTGCGTGCACGCCACACAGCTTTTAGTAATCTGAAAGTTTCGTGTGTGTGTGTGAGAGAGAGAGTGAGTGTACACAGCAAAAACCATTACTTCCCTGCTAATTCCATAGGGTTGCTGACCTCCTGGTGAGGCCTGGAGATACCCTGGAAACATAGCTAACCTCCAAACTACAGAGACCAACTCCCCTGGGGAAGATAGCTGCTTTGGAGGGTGGGCTGCATGGGCTTATACCCTGGAGAAGGCTCTCTCCTCCACTGGGTCCACTCCCCAAATCTCCAGGAATTTCCCAACTTGGAGTTGGCAGCCTCGTAGCCCCGCTGTCCTAGAAGAAAGAGAATTTGCTTGAAGCTGGAGCAAGAAAGTAGGGCTCCTCGCCCCTGTTCTTCCCTCCCACCTCCTTCTGATACTTGCTTAAAGGAAATGGTTGGCATTTGTTTATAAAGTTAAGATAAACTTCTGGACTTTCCTCTCAGGAGTGCCTGGACAGGAAACGCTTGACACAGTTTCTGAATGGGACTTTGTGTTCGCAGCCTTTTCCTACTTATTGGTGCAGCTGAGTTTTCCCATGAGAACAATGCCATAAACAGCCATTGTCCTCCCATGACTGACTGTCGGGGCAAAGCCACCTCAGGCAGGTATAGCGGCTGAATTTGACCGAGGAGCAGTTTCCTCAGAAGTGTTGCTTTCCCCAGAGACAGGAAGTAGTCGCAACAAGTTGCCCTGTCAGGGGCTGTGAAAATCCCTTGCCTCAGGAACTTGGAAGTGCTGCGGAAGTCGCTGTGGTGGTCCTTGACAGACCCAACTTGGGAGTTACATTTTGAACACCGACGAAGAGAGCTTTGACTCTTGAAAACTTGCGCCCCCAAATTTTGGTTGGTTTCTGAGGTGTTACTGAGCTTGAATCTAAATTTTTAGCACTGATGTTCTTCTGGTACTCATGCTTTGTACTTTCCAATCCTTCCTTTATGGAGGAAACATGAAGCTGCCATATACCGAATCAGGTCATTTGTTCATCAAGGTCAGTAGGGACTTTTTTGAGCAGGAACGTACAGGCAGACCCGGCGTGTGGGAGTAGGCCACGTAGGTGGCTGCCTAGGGCGCCACATGGCTTACAAGGTGATCCTCCCCTTAAGCCAGCCAGCACAGCTCCCCACCCGAGACTCGGGTGGAGGAAAGAGGTGGCTTGGCCTTGCTTCCGGGCTGCCTCCCCTGCAGGGAAGACAGCCCGAGAGCAAGGACGAGGCCCCGCGCTGGCTTCCCCCCGCTGCTCAAGACTCAGGTGGAGGAAAGAGGCAGCTCAGCCCCACTCCCGGGCTGCCTCACCTGCAGGAAAGACAGTCCGAGAGCGTGGATGAGGCCCTGCACCTGTTCTTTCCCCCGCCTGAGATTTGGGTGAAGGAAAGACACCGCACTGCACCACACCCCTCCCCACCATTTTTAAAGACCCCCACCAATCAGCTGATTGGCTTGGCATCAGGGGGTATGGGCTAATATGGAAATGATTTCCTGCTGAGCCTTTTCTGTGATAAAAGCCCTGAAGGTCAGTATTGTCTGCTCAGACTGGTAGTGGCTCTCCAGGGTCTCAGGCATTGGTCTTTCATATCACCTGCCACGTGGTCTTTTTATTTATTTTATTTATTTATTTATTTATTTATTTAAGATTTATATCCCGCCCTTCCCACAAGTGGCTCAGGGCGGCTAACCAGAAATGTCAGGGGGATTGAACCCAGAACCTTCTGCATGCCAAGCAGAGGCTCTTCCACTGAGCCACAGCTCCTCACAAGAAGTTGCCTTCACTGAATCAGACCCTTGGCCCATCAAAGTCAGTATTGTCTACTCAGACTGGCAGTGGCTTTCCAGGATCTCAGGCAGAGGTCTTTCCCATCACCTACTGCCTGGTCCTTTTAACTGGAGATGCCAAGGATTGAACCTGAGACCTTCTGCATGCCAAGCAGATGCTCTGCCACTGAGCCAGAGCCCTTCTCCATTAGTCTCCAGGGTCTCAGGCTGAGGTCTTTCTCATCACCTAATGCCTGGTCCTTTTAACTGGAGATGCCAGGGATTGAACCTGAGACCTTCTGCATGCCAAGCAGATGCTCTACCACTGAGCCAGAGCTCTTCTCCATTAGTCTCCAGGGTCTCCGGCTGAGGTCTTTCCCATCACCTAATGCCTGGTCCTTTTAACTGGAGATGCCAGGGATTGAATCTGAGACCTTCTGCTTGCCAAGCAGAGGCTCTTCCACTGAGTCAGAGCCCTTCTCCATTAGTCTGCAGGGTCTCAGGCTGAGGTCTTTCCCATCACCTAATGCCTGGTCCTTTTGGCTGGAGATGCCAGGGATTGAACCTGAGATCTTCTGCTTGCTAAGCAGAGGCTCTTCCACTGAGCCAGAGCCCTTCTCCATTAGTCTCCAGAGTCTCAGGCTGAGGTCTTTCCCATCACCTACTGCCTGGTCCTTTTAACTGGAGATGCCAGGGATTGAACCTGAGACCTTCTGCATGCCAAGCAGAAGCTCTTCCACTGAGCCAGAGCCCTTCTCCATTAGTCTCCAGGGTCTCAGGCTGAGGTCTTTCCCATCACCTACTGCCTGGTCCTTTTAACTGGAGATGCCAGGGATTGAACCTGAGACCTTCTGCATGCCAAGCAGAGGCTCTTCCACTGAGCCAGAACTCCTCTCCCTCCATGTAGTTCCCACCTCCATGCCGATGGGGAAAGAGAGAGTGAGGCCCAAGTGGTGACAGGCTTAATGCTTGTCATAGCACATTTAAATATGGCAGGACTTTTTTATTTTTATTATGTTGAAACCATCCAATGATTTGGATGAAGGAATAGAGGGAATGCTTATTAAATTTGCAGATGATACTAAATTGGGAGGGGTTGCAAACACAGAAGAAGACAGAAAGAGGATACAGGATGACCTTGACAGGCTGGAAAACTGGACTAAAACCAATAAAATTAATTTTAACAGGGATAAATGTAAAGTTCTGCATTTAGGTAGGAAAAATCCAATGCATGGTTATAGGATGGGGGAGACTTGTCTTAGCAGTAGTCTGTGCGAAAAGGATCTAGGGGTCTTCGTGGATCATATGCTGAACATGAGTCAACAGTGTGATGCGGTGGCTAAAAAGGCAAATGCAATTTTGGGTTGTCTCAACAGAAGTATAGTGTCCAGATCACGTGATGTGATGGTATCGCTTTACTCTGCTCTAGTAAGACCTCACCTGGAGTACTGTGTTCAGTTTTGGCCACCACATTTTCAGAAGGATATAGACAAGCTGGAACGGGTCCAGAGGAGGGTGAGAAAGATGGTGAGGGGTCTGGAGACCAAGTCCTATGAGGAAAGGTTGAAGGAGCTGGGCATGTTTAGCCTGGAGAGGAGGCGGCTGAGAGGTGATAGGATCACCATCTTCAAGTACTTGAAGGGCTGTCATCTAGAGGATGGTGAGGAATTGTTTTCGGTGTCCCCAGAAGGTAGGACCAGAACCAATGGGTTAAAATTAAATCAAAAGAGTTTCCAGTTCAACATTAGGAAGAACTTCCTGAGCGTTAGAGCAATTCCTCAGTGGAACAGGCTTCCTCGGGAGGTGGTGGGCTCTCCTTCCTTGGAGGTTTTTAAACAGAGGCTAGCTGGCCATCTGACAGCAATGAAGATCCTGTGAATTTAGGGGGAGGTGTTTGTGAGTTTCCTGCATTCTGCAGGGGGGTTGGACTAGATGACCCTAGAGGTCCCTTCCAACTCTATGATTCTGTGATTCTAACCTAATGCACAGCATATTTAAGTTGCCCTGACTTGGGTGGCCCAGGCTAGCCTGATCTCATCAGATACCAGAAGCTAATCAGGGTCAGTCATAGTTAGTACTTGGATGGAAGCAGGGATGGAATTCTAGCAGGAACTCCTTTGCATATTAGGCCACACACCCCTGATGTAGCCAATCCCCCAAGAGCTTAAAGGGTTCTTATTCCAGGGCCTAATGTAAGCTCTTGGAGGATTGGCTACATCAGGGGTATGTGGCCTAATATGCAAAGGAGTTTCTGCTAGAATTCCACCCCTGCTCCCATCCAAGTACCAATGGCAACATCAGGGGTGTGTGGCCCTTGAGACTGATCTGGAAACTGCTGCGGGTACAGAATGCGGCGGCTCGCCTGCTGACTGCACCACCTTTACGGGTGGGCATTCGGCCAGTGCTCCGCAGTCTGCACTGGCTACCCATCGAGTACCGGATCTGCTTCAAGGTTCTAGTGATAACATTTAAAGCCTTACGCGGCCTGGGACCAACATACCTGCGGGACTGTCTCTTTCCATATATGCCCAGGAGGTCGTTACGTTCGGCCTCCCAACATCTGTTGGCCGTCCCCGGCCCAAGAGACGCCCACCTCGCCTCAACTAGGGCCAGGGCTTTTTTGGTCCTGGGCCCAGCCTGGTGGAATCAGCTCCCTATTGAGATCCGGGCCCTACCTGGCTTATTAGCCTTCCATAGGGCCTGTAAAATGGAGCTGTTTCGTCAGGTTTTTAGCAGAACGGGCGTCTATTCTTGATCCGGTTGGCCTCCCCGGCCGGCACTGTCATCCGTGCTAGGAATTGGAATAAAAACTGCCATCCCTATGAGATACGATGTGAGATGACTAGGCTGGTAATCTGAGTGCTGTTGAGTTGTCTGTTTTAAAATGTTTTTATTGTATTTTATTGTTTTATTATGTGTTGTACTCCGCCCTGAGCCCTACGGGGAATGGGCGGAAGAGAAATTTACTAAAACAAACAAATAAATAAATATAGGAGCTCCTGCTCGGGTCTGGAGACCGAGTCCTATGAGGAAAGGTTGAAGGAGCTGGGGATGTTTAGCCTGGAGAGGAGGCGGCTGAGAGGTGATAGGATCACCATCTTCAAGTACTTGAAGGGCTGTCATCTAGAGGATGGCGTGAATTGTTTTCTGTGGCCCCAGAAGGCAGGACCAGAACCAGTGGGTTGAAATTAAATCAAAAGAGCTTCCGGCTCAACATTAGGAAGAACTTCCTGACCGTTAGAGCAGTTCCTCAGTGGAACAGGCTTCCTCGGGAGGTGGTGGGCTCTCCTTCCTCAGAGGTTTTTAAACAGAGGCTAGCTGGCCATCTGACAGCAATGAAGATCCTGTGAATTTAGGGGGAGGTGTTTGTGAGTTTCCTGCATTGTGCAGGGGGTTGGACTAGATGACCAGTGGGTTGAAATTAAATCAAAAGAGTCTCCGGCTCAACATTAGGAAGAACTTCCTGACCGTTAGAGCGGTTCCTCAGTGGAACAGGCTGAGAGATCACCAGTGAAGTCAGCAGTTGCTATGCAGAAGGAGGCAATGGCAAACCACCTGTGTTTGTGTCTTGCAAGCTTTATGGGGTCACTGTAATTGGCTGAAACTAGATAACATTTTTCTAGACCCTGATCTGTATGGTTCAGACTAGACCAAATCTCATCAGATCCTGGAAGCTAAGCAGGATTGTCCCTGGTTAGTACTTGGATGGGAGACCCCCAAGGAAGTCAGCAGTTGCTACACGGAGGCAGGCAATGGCAAGCCAACTCTTGTTTGTCTCTGCTGTGACATGGATGCCCTAAGCTAGCCCAGTCTCATCAGATCCTGGAAGCTAAGCAGGATTGTCCCTGGTTAGTACTTGGATGGGAGACCCCCAAGGAAGTCAGCACTTGCTACGCGGAGGCAGGCAATGGCAAGCCAACTCTTGTTTGTCTCTGCTGCGACATGGATGCCCTAAGCCAGCCCAGTCTCACCAGATCTCAGAAGCTAAGCAGGATTGACCCTGGTTAGTACTTGGATGGGAGACCCCCAAGGAAGTCAGCAGTTGCTACGCGGAGGCAGGCAATGGCAAGCCAACTCTGTTTGCCTCTTGTCTTGAAAACCCCAAAGGTTGCTTGCTGTCAGTTGGCTGTGACTTAGCAGCTCTTTTCATCACCATATTTGTGTCCGCATTTCATTGAGAGTTATGGAATGTAGTGTATGATGTGGAATTCAGAAGTCCACCCTTCCTTTAGGCCTAGGAGGGCCTTCTTTCTGTGTCAATTTTGTCTATCGGGAAACCTGCTTACATCAGCTGCAGCCTCTTCTGTGTTGTGGAATATATATTTGGGGCATATAATAGAGTGCCAGCAGGCCTGGCGCTAAGCTTTCTGCCACCCCCTGCAGAACCCTGCACCGGTGCTCCCCCAATGTCTATTTGCGCAGCGCAATGACATCACCTGGAAGTGACGACGGCGCGCGGCACACCCCTGCCCAGCAGCCCTGTCCTGCATTGTAGGGAGCTGAGCAGGGGCTACAGGGCGTGTTGTTTTTTCGTTTTGAGCAATCGAAGAAACAATGCGCCTCCTGCCCTATCCTGCATTGGAAGGAGCTGAGCAGGGGCCAAAGCGGGAGAGGGTGGCTGGGCAGCATCAGGGTCAGCGCGAGCAAGGAGGGGGAGGGGGCACCCGCCACCAGTTGCGCCCCTGCGGCAAGGTGGCGCCCTAGGTGGCCTCCTACCTTGCCTACTCCCACGCACTGGCCCTGAGTGCTAGCTCAGTTTACCTGGGACACTGGCCAGGTGGTTTGTATCTACCTGTTGAATTGAAGGCCTTAACGTACACCTTAGGTTGTGACCCATGCAGACATGCTATGTAGGGGTGCAAATGATGACGCTGGATGTGTCGTCTGCCGTGTCTGTTATCTTTTTTGCAGTTCCGAAGAGGCGCAAAGTTCCTAGATCCCAGTTTGGAGACAACTGTGGTTATCAGGGCCTCTTACCGTGTGCCAGCATTTTCTCCTTTCTGTGCTTGAGTTCCCTACTAAATAATGCAAGCACAGTGCTCTGTGCAAATTGTATAGATTAAGTAGGAGAAAGGAAGAAACGTCTTCTAGGGTTGCTTGCTCCAGGTTTGAGAGATCCCTGGAGATCTGGGGATAGAAAATGGGGAGGGACCTCAGCAGTCCATAATGCCATAGAGTCCCCCCTTGGGTTGCCCCCTGGAAATCTTCCACTGTTACAATTCATCTCCAGGCAACAGATCAGTTCCCCAGGAGAAAATGGCTTCTTTGAAGGGTGGACTTCAGGGCATTGTACCCTGCTAAGAGCCAGTTTGGTGTAGTGGTTAAGTGTGTGGACTCTTATCAGGGAGAACCGGGTTTGATTCCCCACTCCTCCACTTGCAGCTGCTGGAATGGCCTTGGGTCAGCCATAGCTCTCGTAGGAGTTGTCCTCGAAAGGGCAGCTGCTGTGAGAGTTCTCTTAGCCCCACCCACCTCACAGAGTGTCTGTTGTGGGGGAGGAAGATAAAGGAGATTGTGAGCCGCTCTGAGACTCTGAGTGGAGGGCAGAATATAAATCCAATGTCTTTTAAGATCACTCCCCTCCCCCACCATCCCCAGCCTCCACCCCTCTCCCTCCAAATTTCCAGGTATTTCCCCACTCAGAGCTGGCAACACTACCTCCCCTCCAAAGCAGCTATTTTCTATAGGGAAGCTGATCTTGATGTGGTGATCAGTGTGGAGATAAGTTGTAAGTCCAAGACAGGGGTGGCCAAACTGCAGCCTGGAAACCGCATGTGGCTCTTTCACACATATTGTGTCACTCCCGAAGCCCCCACCTCCCCATTGGCCAGCTTGGACAATGCATTTAAAGTTGCTTTCTTTCCCTCCCTCCCTCCCTCCCTTCCTTCCTTCCTTCCTTCCTTCCTTCCTTCCTTCCTTCCTTCCTTCCTTCCTTCCTTCCTTCCTTCCTTCCTTCCTTCCTTCCTTCCTTCCTTCCTTCCTTCCTTCCTTCCTTCCTTCCTTCCTTCCTTCCTTCCTTCCTTGTGACTCTCAGACATCTGATGTTTATTCTATGTAGCTCTTATGTTAAGCAAGTTTGGCCACCCCTGGTTCAGGAGGTCTTCAGCCCCTGCTGAAGAAGACCTCATTTCCTTTAAGCTGCAAGGATGGGGGGATTTGCTCTCTCAGTTTAAAGAATTCTGAGGTCATCCCTCTTCTGTCTGACAGAATGCTTTCCGCATACCCAATTCCATCCCTTTGCCTGAACAAAAATCTCACTTTGCTTAAGAAACAACCGCAACTCCGTCATTGTGGGGGATTGAATAAACTCCTAAAGCAAGTCGTGGGGAGGAAAAAAGAGCTTGGGGTGGGTGTTGCATTGAGCATGCCATAAATGCCAAGGAAAAAAATTCCAACTTTTTATTAAATGTTTCTGTTTGGCAGTTGAAGAGTACAGCAGCAATCAAGGGTCTGGGGGAAAAAAAATAAGAAAGTAATATAGCATTTTATTCATTTTACGCTATGTGTGCAGTTGGGGTAAAGATGACCCCAGTGCTTTCAGCGTAGACAAAGAAGTACAACTGAAGCACCACGGGGGTGTCGCCCTCCTTAAGGTTAAGAATGGAATCGTGGAAGATTTCGAACAAAGTTTATTTTCTCCCTTGGAGGTCAGTTCAGCAACAACAATTTATTATTGTCCATTGACAACATACAAAACCTCACAGTCAAAGACCATAATTTCTGACTACATAAAAGCATTCTCATATCCAAATTCCACCAATTTTAAACCTTAAAAATGGCATTATTAACCACCTCTACTTTGTTAAAAAACCTCCGCTTATTTATGGCTAAAAACCAATATTTTGCTACTGCCTTAGTTACAGACTTCTTAGTATCTTCCAATAGGTATTTCAATAGCACGACATCTGCAAATTTCAGATAATTATCCAGAGGTTTAAAGTTAGAGAGCGGTGGAAATATTAACTGATGTCTCTCTCTGGAATAGAGCTCACAATGCAAAAGAATGAGAGTAACGGTTTCAGCTTCCTTGGAGGTCAGTTTAATCCCATGCTGTAGAATGTAGTGAGACTAGATTTCCCAATGGTGGATTGGGAAATTTTGGGAGATATGGGGGCAGAGCCTGAGGATGATGGACAGGGGGGTGTTTAGCAGGGACATGATTCTGCTTGAGAGATCATTGTTACAAATGCTGCAGAAGGTGCTGGGTGTGATTGCATGCCCTCTTTAAAGATGCCTTAAATGGAATCAGATCCTTGGCCCTTTATAAGGTTGCCAGCTCTGGGTTGGAAAATATGTGGAGATTTTGGTGGTTGGAGCCTAAAAGGGGGTGGGGTTTAAGGATGGGGAGGGACTTAAGTGGTATATAATGCCATAGAGTCCACCTTCCAAAGTGGCCATTTTCTCCAGGTGAACTGATTTCTCGTCACCTGGAGATCATCTGTAATAGCAGGAGATCTCCAGCCACCATCTAGAGATTGGCAACCCTATCATGGTAAGTGTTGTCTACTCAGACCAGCAGTGGTTCTCCATGGTCTCAGGTAGAGGTCTTTCACATCACCTACTGCTTGGTCCTTTCAGCTGGAGATTCCAGGGATGGAACCTTCTGGGATGGGACCTTCTGCAGGTGCTCTACCACTGAGCTATGGCCCCTTGCCTCTGGTATAGTTCAGGGGGACAGTAGCTTGTCCAGGGTCTTAAACCTGTTTTTCTGTCCCTTTTCTGCTCCAATTGAAAGTGTTGGCCTAGAAATCTTTAAGCAGCTTCAGCTCTATAGTCCAAAGGTACAAGTTCAGGGTTTGCCAACTGCAAGGTCTAGAGCAGGGGTGGCCAACGGTAGCTCTCCAGATGTTTTTTTGCCTACAACTCCCATTAGCCCCAGCCAGCATAGCCAATGACTGAGGCTGATGGGAGTTGTAGGCAAAAAAAAACCATCTGGAGAGCTACCGTTGGCCACCCCTGGTCTAGAGATCTCCTGGAATTACATCTGATCTCCATCTGACAGAGATCTGTCCTCCTGGAGAGAATGGCTGTTATTCGTAGTGGAGTCTATGTCCTTACCCCTCGCTGAAATCCCATTCCCACCTCTCCCCTCTCCCCAAACTCTGCCCTCCTTGGACTCCAGCCCCCAAATCTCCAGGGATTTCTCCACCTGGAGCTGGCAACCCGAGCCAAGATAGGCAGTAATAGTGTCATCAGGCAATGGCTGCCAGGAAGTACGAGATTGGGGGGGGGGATGGGTGCTGTGCCAACATTCTAGGTGGTGTTACATCACTTCTGAGGAAAACCGGAAGTGACCTCCTGTTGCCCTAGGAATCTCCGGAAACTCTTGTCATTTTACCATAGACTTTCTGGCGATTCCTAGACCTCTGTGATGTCACTTCTGGGTTTCTCCCAGAAGTGATGTGACACTGTGCATGGTGCTGGTGATTTTTAATTTTTTCCCTCATTGCTACTCTGAGCTTTGGCAAAAAATATGGAAATAACCCCAGCCTGTGACAGTCTGGGAAAAATCCAGAAGTGACACCATGCCTCTCTAGGCATTGCAAGAATCTCTGTAGTAAAACCATAGATTTTCCCTTGATTCCTAGAAAGGACTGGTGTCACACTGTTGCTGACAACTGCTCTTCATGTCCTTCATGTCCTTTCCCTGGATTGATGTGGGCTTTTTAAAAAGGGACATTTACTCCTAGTATGCTTCTACAACACATCTGTGCATTTTCCTTCTATGCACGCACGTTCTGTGTTAGAATCACATTCTACGACATTTGCTGTGCAGTCCTTGAGCAGAGTTAAACCCTTGCAAGTTTATTGACTTCACATACAGAGTTGGAATAAAAACCCCCAGAAATATGCATTTGACCACTGCAGGAGATCAGAATTTTTGAACTGCACAGATGTTCTTATGGAATTGCAAATTTCCCCTAGAATCGTAGATTGTGTATGTTTAATAAATGCCCTGGTTGGGCCATGGCTCAGAAGTGGGACATGTATTCTGCAAGCAGGAAAGCACAACTCTCTCTTGCTCAAATTATCCTCTAGGATGATGGAGAAATTATTTCTTGTGCAACACAAAAGGGAAAGTAGGTAGGGGATTTCACTTCCTTGTGACCTTGTAGGTGAGCCCGATAACCATCATGATCTGCAGGAATCAACACTCTTCGTTTCACCCTGGCCCTTTACGTGTTAAGTAGAGTCATAAGCCTCAACAAACACACTACCTGTTTCTCACTTTTTACCTGTTTTTGCTCTCCCTTGGAGTCTCTTTCTTTTTGCTTATCAGAGTGTTCCAGTAGGTAGGTATGTCTGTCTCTGTCTCTCTCTGTCTCTGTTTCTCTCTCTCTCTCTCTCTCTCTCTCTCTCTCACACACACACACACACACACTCTCTCTCTCTCTCACACACACACACACAGTCTGCAGGTTTAGATTTCTGAAAAGCATTGACTTTTAAACAAAAGCAGAGCTTCCTAGGTGCTCCTTTGCGTATTAGGCCACACCCCTTGATGTAGCCAATCCTCCAAGAGCTTACAAAAAAGAGCCTTGTGAGCTCTTGGAGGATTGGCTACATCACGGGTGTGCGGTCTAATATGCAAAGGAGATCCTAATATGCAAAGGAGATTCCACCCCCGGTTCTCCTAAAGAAAATGAATGCTTTGAAGGGTGATTTCTTTTGCACTATACTCTACTGAA
>NC_083231.1:112140273-112243563 GCF_032191835.1 Heteronotia binoei | reverse complement strand
GAGCTTCAGTGGAGGAAATGGTCCTGCCTTGGGCACGAAAAGCCTGCTGCTTCAGCACAGAGAAAAGAAGCTTAAATGTTTCATGGATGTCTCTGTCTCAGCTTCTGCGATTCCTAAGGGAGAGGGCCCTCGTTTCGGATCCAAAGTGATCTTGTGGTTCAGTCACGGGGCATTTTCAGCCCAGCGCTGCTTCTTGGGTTGCCAAGTCCAATTCAATAAATATCTGTGGACTTTGGGGGTGGAGCCAGGAGACAATGGGGGTGGAGCCAGAAGCAAGGTTGTGACAAGCATCACTGAACTCCAAAGGGAGCGCTGGCCATCACGTTGAAAGGGACTACGTGCCTTCCCTCCATTGGATAGAATGAAGGATAGGGGCACCTTCTTTGGGGGCTCATAGAATTGGACCCCCTAGTCCAATCTTTTTGAAACATGGAGGGTCTTTTGAGGAGCGGCATTGGATGCTATGCTGCAAATATGGTCCATCTACCTAAAAAAACAGCCCCCCCAGAGCCCCAGATACTTGCAGATCAATTTTCCATTGTACCCTATGGGAATCGGTCTCCATAGGGAATAATGGAGTGCCAGCAGACATTTCTCCTCCCCCACCCTGCTTTCTGATGACCCTGAAGCAGGGAGAGGGCCTCCAAACCCAGGTATCCCCTGCCGCCACCTGGGGATTGGCAACCCTGTTTCCTGGCCAGTTCTTATGTCTGGTACGAGTGCCTGGTGCGGAATCTGTCTGTCGGTGTCCTCTGAATGAGATTGTTTCCCTTGAGGGGAGAGAATGTCCCAGTGGAGTGTACCTTTCCTTTCCTGAGAACAATTCCTACCGTTCTGGTTAGTTGTTGAAGCCAACGTCTGTGCCAAAGGTCTGAATGTGCTCTTGGGGTGATTTTGTGTGTGGGGGGAATTATGCTAAAAACATATTTTAGCTTAGTACTGTTGTTACAGTGCGTGACACAAAGCAGAAGAGACGGGACTTTGGATCTGATGCACATTTTGGCAACACACTAGAGGCCTTTCTGTGCTTTGGAGTGGCTTTGCTTCTAACCCTTATCCAGGGCCAGAAGCTTTCCCCAGCATAGGGTTGCCAGGTCCAATTCAAGAAATATCTGAAGACTTTGGGGGTGGAGCCAGGAGACATTGTGGGGGGAGCTGGGAGCAAGGTTGTGACAAATGTCATTGAACTCCAAGGGGAGTTCTGGCCATCACATTTAAAGGGACCACGCAGCTTTTAAATGCCTTCCCTCCATTGGAAATAATGAAGGATAGGAGCGCCTTCTTTTGGAGATCATAGAACTGGACTCCCTGGTCCAATCCTTTTGAAACTTGGAGGGTATTTTGAGGAGAGGTGCAGAATGCTGTGTTGAAAATTTGGTGCCTCTACCTGAAAAAAACCAACTCCTCCAAAGCCCCAGATATCTGCAGATCAATTTTCCATTATGCCCTATGGAAATTGGTCTCCATAGGGAAAAATGGAGTGCCCAGCAGCATTTCCCTCCCCCCCCCCACTTTCTGATGACCCTGAAGCGGGGGGAGGATCTCCAAACCGGGGGGATCTCGTGCCCCCACCTGGGGATTAAATAACCCAATATGAATAGAGAATCACAGATAAATGATTAGCAGGGGAGCCCCTAAGCGTTCTGTGATTAAACCAGCCTCCAATATAATCAACAAATTTTCATTGAAATTTATCTCTCTCTCTCTCGGCTTGGCTTCGCGAACGAAGATTTAAGAAGGGTGCAATAGTCCACGTCTGCTGCAGGCTCGCTGGTGGCTGACAAGACCAATGCGGGACAGGCAGGTCCGGCCACAATGGCTGCAGGGAAAAGTCTGATTTAGGGTTGGTGCTGTAGCAGTGCGATTCTTCCTCAATCTCCTTTTGTCCTCAAGACCAGCTATGCGTGCGTTCTCAAGGGAAGAGACAGCCTGGTGGATGGTGTGCCTCCATGCTTTGCAATCTGAGGCTAGGTCAGACCACTGGTGATGATCGATGCGACAGGTGCCAAGGGATTTCTTCAAGGAGTCCTTGTACCTCTTCTTTGGTGCCCCTCTATTTCGATGGCTGGTGGAGAGTTCGCCATACAGAGCAATCTTGGGAAGGCGGTGGTTTTCCATCCTAGAAATATGCCCTGCCCAGCGCAGCTGCGTCTTCAACAGCAGTGCCTTGACACACACAAAACCACCCCAAGCGTTCTGTGATTAAACCAGCCTCCAATATAACCAACAAATTTTCATTGAAATGTATAAAGGAAACATAAACAACCACTTAAAGCAGTGAATTGTACATAAGGTGAAGTCATACAGTATGCTCGGTCCTTTATAAGGACAAAATAAGGTGAAGTATTATAATATGCACAGTCTTTCTGTCTCTGCCTCCGTTTCTCTGAAGCTTCCACGGCTTAATGCAAAAGATTGCAAAGTTGATAATGGAAATCAATCCTTCAAGTACAATGAAAGTTATGTTTATAATAAGGTGCTGGAGAAACGGAGGCAGAGAGGCGCCGCCTTCGTAGCTGTCTGCTACTGTTGGCTTTTTTCTACAGCAGTGTGACTTGTGAAGAAGACTCTACTTTGCCAGTTCTTGGCTGAAACCATTTGGAGGCCTATTGGTCCCAAGAAAGACTGTGCATATTATAATACTTCACCTAATTTTGTCCTTATAAAGGACCGAGCATACTGTATGACTTCACCTTATGTACAATTCACTGCTTTAAGTGGTCGTTTATGTTTCCTTTATAAATTTCAATGGAAATGTGTTGATTATATTGGAGGCTGGTTTAATCACAGAACCCTTAGGGGCTCCCCGGCTACCCACCTGGGGATTGGCAACCCTACCCCAGCAGCTGTTGTTGCCCACTTCCACTCAAGAGGCAGCAGGATAAAAACAAAAATTTCAGCAACCGCGCTCCCCTGTAATGATCACCCTGTCGTCGCTTCAGCTGTCGAAATTGACCTTTCAGAAAACGGCACAGTAGGCATAGGTAGGGAGTTTGTAAAGTACTGGGGTCGACGCAGTAAGAGACCAGAGGCGGAGAGTGATTTCAGCAAGCTTTACTTCAGGAACACCAACACAGACTGAGCTCTATTCAAACCTCCCGCTCCTTTATACAATTCTTGCCCCTTCTGATTGGACCTTAACTATGTACATGGATTGGCTATTTACAGAGGCCTAAGGGCCTATCAGGGTACAGTATGAGCCTAGATGTTGATTGGCTACTTATGTTTCAATCCTTCCCCTGATTGGGCACGCTTAGGCCTTCTCTGGAACCCTGATGTGGAGTACAAGCTTGGCTTGTTCAGCTTCCCTCCAAAAGTAACAGTTCCCTCCAAAAGTAACAGTTCTCCATTTGAACCTAGGACACAACAGAGTTAAAGCAAGTTTTGGTTTCTTTAAACAGACTGGCAGGGAAGGGATGGGATATTTACATAGGTTTTTGGCAGGGCTTCTTTTGTAGCAGGAACTCCTTTGCCTATTAGGCCACACCCCCTTGACATAGCCAATCCTCCTGGAGCTTGCAGGGCTCTTAGTACAGGGCCTATTGTAAGCGCCAGGAGGATTGGCTACATCAGGGGGTGTGGCCTAATCAGGGCCGGTGCTAGCCTTTCTAGCGAATCACCCACTAGTGCCCCCCATAGTACAAAAATATAGGGAAAATGAAGAGCACCAAACTTGAAACTTTTCGCATTTTTAATTTACTGATTTCTAAGTTTAATTTTTCAAAAAAAATGTGGTAAGTTATTTTAAAAATTGTGTGAATAAGTGCTTGCTGGTCACCAGGAAGGAGGGTGGTGGGATAGGATGAGGTGGGAGGCCAAGTCACACATCGCGGAGAGGGGGGTGGCTTGGCTTTGTGGAGGGCAGCTTGGTGATGGGAAAGGACAAGGGGGCAGTGCTCAGGAGCCAGAGTCATGCGTCAGGGAGGGGACGCCCAGTGGTGCCTCCTAGGCCAGGTGGTGCCTTAGGCGATTGCCTACTTTGCCTACTCCCACGCACCGGCTCTGGGCCTAATATGCAAAGGAGTTCCTGCTACCAAAAAAGTCCTGTTCTGCATTATGCTTCTCCTTCTTCAGTGTTCTCCTGGAACCAGGGGAACGTGTTATAAGCCTTTTTGTGCGAGCGTTTTCATCCATCGCCCTTTTTTTTATGAACTGTTAATACAGCTTTGCATTAGCTCAAGAAGATGCCCTTGAAAATACAGTGTGTCTGGGGGTGGGGGGGAGGCGTTGAAGGAAAGACAATTCCACAGCCAAGGGATGGAATTGCATTTCCATCGACGGTCGATGCTGGAAAAAAAAGGACGAAGGGAGTCAATTGTGAAGTTTGAAGGTCTTCAGGGTTTAAGCGTGTCACATTTAATTTTAATTGCCTTTGAACAGTTTTCAGAAAAACGCACCCAAAAAAAGGTTCTCGTCCAGTTCTTCGTTTACAGAACTTGGAACGGCCTCTGCTCACTGGAGGCAGAGCTGCTGAAATGTCACCTCCTCCTCCTCTTTTGTTCTCACCTGCGCATAGGCAGCTGGTTCATCTTGCTGAAAAGGGCGGGGGGGGTGGATATGTTCCCTTGCCCCCGCATGCTGGGAAAATAACTCCTGGACTTTAAAAGCTACTTTGCAACTGCGGTTTAGAGGGAGAGGAAAGTGACTGTCGTTTTGTGGATGCCTGCCTCGTAGGGTTGCCAACCCCCAGGTGGGTTTATTTATTTTTTTAAAACAATTTTTATTGGTAACCTATGGCAGTTATATCTAATACTAATAAAATATTAATAATCACTTAATGACTTCCCCATACATTACCCTTTTCCCTCCCCCCCAGTCTTAATTATAAACATAAGGTAACAATTTCTATTTCTACATCCTTAATCATTTTTCACTACCATCCCCTATATTATTTTCTAATTACCCTTCCCCCGTTACTTGGCTCCCGCTGATGATAATAATTCAAAATAATAATATTTAAAGGTACTCTAATCTAATCAAGAACCAATATTTATACTCTATCTTCTTCTAAAACTTAATCTTAATCATTATCAAAAACTACTAACATTTAAAGATACACTTAACAACTAAAACCAAAAATTAATATTCTTCTTTCTTCTAAAACTTAAATCATTATCAAAAATTGTCCAATGTCCTTTTACTTTCCACTATTTTTCTGCATATCTTCTAATTTTTTTCCACTCCATCTTAAAAACCTCCAAATCGTAGTCTCTTAAAGTTCTTGTTAATTTGTCCATTTCACTCCATCCAATCCCCAGGTGGGTTTAGAGGCCCTCCCTCCATTTCAGGATCATCAGAAAGCGGGGTGGGGGGTGGAGGGAAATGTCTGCTGGGCACTTCGTTATTCCCTAGGGAGAACAATTCCCATAGGGAATAATGGAAAATTGATCTGCGGTTATCTGGGGCTCTGGGAGAGCTGTTTTCTGAGGTAGAGGCACCACATTCTCAGCATAGCATCTAGTGCCTCTCCCCAGAATACCCTCCAAATTTCAAAAGGATTGGACCACGGAGTCCAATTCTATGAGCCCCCAAAGAAGGTGCCCCTATCATTTATTATTTCCAATGGAGGGAAGGCATTTAAAATAATAATAATAATAATAACAACAACAACAACAACATTTTATTTATATCCCGCCCTCCCCGCCAAAGCAGGCTCAGGGCGGCTAACAACATAGCCATATAATTCTACAAAGGTTTAAAATCACATTAATCTTAAAAACATTCCAATTTAAAACAAATACAGATACAGAGACATTTCAGGTGCTAATTCTGTTCATAAAAATAATGGTGATAGAAGTCACCTAGCATCAGTCGCTCAGCCGGCAAAGGCCATCCTGAAAAGGGTGGTGTTGCAGGCCCTGCGGAACTGGTCAAGGCTCTGCAGGGCTCGCACTTCTTCCGGGAGCTGGTTCCATAGGTGTGGAGCTGCGATAGCGAAGGCCCGTGTGCGAGTGTTTTGTAGTTTTGCCTCCTTTGGTCCGGGGATAGCCAGCTGGTTCTTCCCTGTTGACCTCAGTGCTCTCTGGGGTTCGTATGGGGAAAGACGGTCCCTCAGGTAGGCAGGTCCTCGGCCATATAGGGCTTTAAAGGTAATAACCAGCACTTTGTAACGAACCCGGTAAGTAACTGGCAACCAGTGCAGTCCGCGTAGCCCCGACTGTATGTGCTCCCACTTCGGGAGCTCCAATAACAGCCTAGCCGCCGCGTTCTGCACCAGCTGCAGCAACCTCCGGGTTCGGCACAGAGGTGTGCGCTCCCTTTCAATGTGATGGCCAGAACTCCCTTTGGAGGTCAATGATGCTTGTCGCAACCTTGCTCCTGGCTCCACCCCCAGTGTCTCCTGGCTCCACCCCCAAAGACCCCAGATATTTTGTTTTTAATTGGATTTGGCAACCCTGCTGGCTCGGGCCTGCCTGTGCTTGAAAGGTCGCTTCTTTTTAATGTACTAGCTGATGTCCAGTCACTTGAAGAACTGCAGCTGCACATATGAACTACCGTTAGATATTATAGCATTGGAAAAAGTGCAGAAAAGGGCAACTAGAATGATGAAAGGGTTGGAACCCTTTCCCTATGAAGAAAGGTTAAAACGCTTGGGGCTCTTAAACTTGGAGAAACGTCGACTGTTGGGGCGACATGATAGAGGTTTACAAGATTATGCATGGAATAGAGAAAGTTGAGAAAGAAGTACTTGAAAGGCTGTCATATAGAGGATGGTGTGGAATTGTTTTCTGTGGCCCCGGAAGATAGGACCAGAACCAATGGGTTGAAATTAAATCAAAAGAGGTTCTGGTTCAATATTAGGAAGAACTTCCTGACCGTTAGAGCGATTCCTCAGTGGAACAGGCTTCCTCGGGAGGTGGCGGGCTCTCCTTCCTTGGAGGTTTTTAAACAGAGGCTAGATGGCCATCTGACAGCAATGAAGATCCTATGAATTTAGGGGGAAGTGTTTGTGAGTTTCCTGCATTGTGCAGGGGGTTGGACTAGATGACCTAGAGGTCCCTTCTAACTCTATGATTCTATAATTCTATAAGTCCTTTTCTCCCTTTATCACAATATGAGAATTTGTGGACATTCAATGAAATTGCTGAGCAGTCAGGTTACAACAGATAAAAGGAAGTACTTCTTCACCTAAAGGGTTGTTAACAAATGGAATTCATTGCCACAGGAGGTGGTGGTGACTGCAAGCATAGACAGCTTCAAGAGGGGATTGGATAAACATCTGGAGCAGAGGTCCATCAGTGGCTATTAGCCATAGTGTATTGTTGGAACTCTCTGTCTGGGGCAGTGATGCTCTGTATTCTTGGTGCTTGGGAGGGGCAACAGTGGGAGGGCTTCTAGTGTCCTGGCCCCACTGATGGACCTTGGCCACTCTGTGACACAGAGTGTTGGACTGGATGGGCCATTGGTCTGATCCAACATGGCTTTTCTTATGTTCTAACGAAAATTACTCCTGGACGTTAAAAGCTACTTTGCAACTTCAATATAGAGGGAGAGGAAAGCGACCATCATTTTGAGGATGCCTGGATCAGGCACACCAGTGCTCAAGAGGTCACTTCTTTTTAACATACTAGCTGATGTCTATTCGCTTGAAGATCTGCTGTTGAACATGTGAACTACCATACATGCATAGAGTCATAGAACTGGAAGGGGCAGAGGCCATCTAGTCCAACCCCCTTCTCAATACAGGAGCCTAAAAGCATCCCTGACAAATGTTCATTCAGCCACTGTTTGAAGTCTGTCAGTGAGGGGCGTTCACCACCTCCCTCGGTAGCCGATTCCCTGTTGAACAACTCTTACTGTGAAAAAACAAAAAACCCAAAAATCCTGATATCCAGCCGGTACTTTTCTGCCAGTACTTTTCTGAGGGACATAGCTCAGTGTTAGAACATCTGGTTGGTAAGCAGAAGGTCCCAGGTTCAATCCCCAGCATCTCCAACTAAAAAGGGTCCAGGCAAGTAGGTGTGAGAAACCTCAGCTTGAGACCCTGGAGAGCAGGGAAGGCTCAGTGGTAGAGCATCTGCTTGGTAAGCAGAAGGTCCCAGGTTCAATCCCCAGCATCTCCAACTAAAAAGGGTCCAGGCAAATAGGTGTGAAAAAGCTCAGCTTGAGACCTTGGAGAGCCGCTGCCAGTCTGAGTAGACAATACTGACTTTGATGGACCGAGGGTCTGATTCAGTAGAAGGCAGCTTCATATGTTCATATATGTTCATATGTCTAAGGAGAGGGACGGTGGCTCAATGGTAGAGCCTCTGCTTGGTAAGCAGAAGGTCCCAGGTTCAATCCCCGGCATCTCCAACTAAAAAGGGTCCAGGCAAATAGGTGTGAAAAAGCTCAGCTTGAGACCCTGGAAAGCCTCTGCCAGTTTGAGTCGACAAGACTGACTTTGATGGGCCGAGGGTCTGATTCAGTAGAAGGCGGCTTCATACGTTCATATGTAATTCATATGCCCCCCCTCGACCTCCTCTTCTCCAGACTGAACATGCCCCTCAGCCTTTCCTCCTAGGGCTTGGTCTCCAGGCCTCTGATCATCCTCGTCACTCTCTTCTGCACCCCCTCCATTTTGCGCACATCCTTTTTGAAGTGAGGCCGCCAGGTGAAGCTACCTTATCTGCTCTAGCAGACAGCAGCTCTTCAGGGTCATTTGTAGTAGCAGCTCTTTGAGATCCTGTAACTGGAGATGCCAGGGATTGAACTTGGGACCGTCTCATGAGAGCGTTAAAGGTGCAGTACTGCAGTCCTAAGCTCTGCTCACGACCTGAGTTCAATCCCCGGCGGTAGCTGGGTTTTCAGGTAACCGGCTCAAGGTTGACTCAGCCTTCCATCCTTCCGAGGTTGGTAAAATGAGTACCCAGCTTGCTGGGGGGGAAGTGTAAAAGACTGGGGAAGGCAATGGCAAATCACCCCATAAAAAAGTCTGCCGTGAAAACATTGTGAAAGCAACGTCACCCGAGAGTCAGAAATGACTGGTGCCGGCACAGGGGACCTTTCCTTCCTTTCCTTTAGCGGCCGCGTGGCGCAGAGTGGTAAAGCAGCAGTACTGCAGTACTGTGATATGAACTCTCTGCTCACAACTGAAAGCTGGTTCAGGTAGCCGGCCCAAGGTGGACTCAGCCTGCCATCCTTCCACTCATGACCTTTCAGTAAAAGGAGTCCCCAGCTTGCTGGGGGGAAAGTGTAGATGACTGGAGAAGGCGATGGCAAACCACCCCGTAAAAAATCTGCCGTGAAAATGTTGTGAAAGGAACGTCACCCCAGAGTCGGAAACGACTGGTGCTTGCACAGGGGACCTTTCCTTTCCCAAAGAGAACTATTTGCTTCACCTCTGGGTGTCCCCAACTACTGATGAAGCTGCTTTTTACAAAATGTCGATCCATCTTGCCCAGAATTATCTGCAGCTCCCCAGGGAGGGGCCATATATTGGTGGCAGAACATCTGCTTCATAGGCAGAAGGTCCCAGGTTCAATTCCCAGCATCTCCAGTTCAAGGATCGTGAAGAATCACGTTGGCTTTTTTTTTTTTTGCAGCAGAAACTCCTTTGCATATTAGACCACACCCCCCTGATGTAGCCAATCCTCCTGGAGCTAACAGTAGGCCCTGTACGAAGAGCCCCGTAAGCACCAGGAGGATTGGCTACATGAGAGGTGTGTGGCCTAATATGCAAAGGAGTTCCTGCTACAGAAAAAGCCCTGAGAACCACCGTCAGCCATAGCAGACAAAACTTTTGATAAACGAGTAAAGCTCTGGTTTGGTATAAGGCCATTTCATGTGTTCCTGAGTGGTGAAGTTCTCTTGTTGTTAGAGCCAGTTTGGCGTAGTGGTTAAGTGCGTGGACTCTTATCTGGGAGAACCAGGTTTGATTCCCCACTCCTCCACTTGCACCTGCTGGAATGGCCTTGAGTCAGCCATAGCAATCGCAGGAATTGTCCTTGAAAGGGCAGCTGCTGTGAGAGCCCTCTCAGCCCCACCTACCTCACAGGGTGTCTGTTGTGGGGGGAGAAGATATAGGACAGGGGTGGCCAACGGTAGCTCTCCAGATGTTTTTTGCCTACAACTCCCATCAGCCCCAGCCATTGGCCATGCTGGCTGGGGCTGATGGGAGTTGTGGGCAAAAAAAACCATCTGGAGAGCTACCGTTGGCCACCCTTGATATAGGAGATTGTAAGCCGCTCTGAGTCTCTGATTCAGGGAGAAGGGCGGGGTATAAATCTGCAGTCTTCTTCCTGCTGAAACCATGATTGGTGTTGGATATGCTGCTTTGAAAGATACCGTTCAGTTTCTCTCTGGTTCATTCTCTTTGGTTTGTTCTCTCTGGTTCATTCTCCAGCCCCACCCACCTCACAGGGTGTCTGTTGTGAAGGAGGAAGGTAAAGGAGATTGTGAGCCGCTCTGAGACTCTTCGGAGTGGAGGGCGGGATATAAATCCAATATCTTCATCTACCTCACAGGGTGTCTGTTGTGGGGGAGGAAGGGAAAGGAGATTGTGAGCCGCTCTGAGACTCTTCGGAGTGGAGGGCGGGATATAAATCCAATATCTTCATCTACCTCACAGGGTGTCTGTTGTGGGGGAGGAAGGGAAAGGAGATTGTGAGCCGCTCTGAGACTCTTCGGAGTGGAGGGCGGGATATAAATCCAATATCTTCATCTACCTCACAGGGTGTCTGTTGTGAAGGAGGAAGGTAAAGGAGATTGTGAGCCGCTCTGAGACTCTTTGGAGTGGAGGGCAGGATACTAATCCAATATCATCATCATCATCTTTGGTTCATTCTCTCTGGTTCATTCTCTTTGGTTCATTCTCTCTGGTTCATTCTCCATCCTGGTTCTTTGTCTCGATCAGGCACATCGACAAGCACCATAAAGCGGTATGCGTTAGCAACCCCGGTCAGCACCGATGCGGATGGAAGCTTCCTCTCCAACATTGTTTCCTCGAGCCCATTAAGACGGTCCAGAAGGGATGTATCCCCAAGTTCGAAGCAACTGTATTTCAACATAACAGCTTTCGGAAGGGATTTCCACCTCCGACTGCGGCCAAACACTCGACTGATAGCTCCCGGGGCAGTGGTGGAGTGGCACGAAGATTCGGTGGAAACTGGAAACGGCACTAACAGCGTTAAGTTGGGTCAGACTGGAGGTGTTGTGGACAGGATATGGAAAAAAGAATCTCTTTGGACCGATTGTGCTTATGTGGGCGACCTCGTGGATCTCCCAGGAACATCAGTCGCTATTAGCAACTGCGATGGTCTGGTAAGATATATTCCATATA
Source organism: Heteronotia binoei (assembly GCF_032191835.1). Classification (NCBI taxonomy): domain Eukaryota; kingdom Metazoa; phylum Chordata; class Lepidosauria; order Squamata; family Gekkonidae; genus Heteronotia; species Heteronotia binoei. Next base: position 112,232,303 of record NC_083231.1, on the reverse strand, counting down.
ACTTTTTTTTTTAATTAACTATTCTTTGATGGTAATACCACTTGCCAGTAACATCTGGCAACAAAAACATGAATGTTTCCAAGACGTTTTGTTTGAATTCCACCCCTGTTCCCTAAGCGCTCGGAAGGAGATGACTGTAGATTTATACCCCGCCCTTCTCTCTAAAGCAGGATCTCACAGCGGCTTACAATCTCCTTTATCTTTCCCCCCACAACAGACACCCTGTGAGGTAGATGAGACTGAGGGAGCTCTGACATAAGCTGCCCTTTCAAGGACAACTCCTACGAGAGCTATGGCTGACCCAAGGCCATTCCAGCAGCTGCAAGTGGAGCTACTTTATGTATGCTTTCTCTCAGTGGTCTTCCACCCAGAGGCAGACCAGCTTCATTTCTGCAGTTTTTTCATTCAGGATGTCCCACGGCATAGTCATTGCAGCAGTTTATGAGATGGGTAACCTTGAGAGCCAGTTTGGTGTGGTGGTTAAGTGTGCAGACTCTTATCTTGGAGAACCAGGTTTGATTCCCCACTCCTCCGCTTGCACCTGCTGGAATGGCCCTGGGTCAGCCATATAGGAGGTCCTATATGGCCTAGGACCTGCCTACCTTAGGGACCGTCTCTCCCCACACGTTCCCCAGAGAGTACTGAGGTCGGGTTCACAAAACCTGCTGGTAATCCCCGGGCCAAAGGAGGCCCGTCTAAAATCCACCAGGGACCGGGCCTTCTCAATAACGGCACCTTACTGGTGGAACCAGCTGCCAGAGGAAGTGCGGGCCCTGCGGGACCTAGGACAGTTCCGCAGGGCCTGTAAGACAGCCCTCTTCCGGCAGGCCTATAACATCTAACTGACAATGAGGATACCTTCTGAATGGAATAAAATGCACATACAGACCGCTGGTTTTATATTTATTTGTTTTATTAATTATGGTTTAAATTGTATCTGTAAATGCTTTTAAATTGAATCTGTGTAAATTATTATGTTGTAAGCCGCCCTGAGACACTTCGGTGAGAAGGGCGGGATATAAGTCTAAATATAAATATAAATAAATAGGTCTCCCAGGAGTTGTCCTTGAAAGGGCAGCTTATGTGAGAGCTCTCTCAGCCCCACCCCCCTCACAGGGTGTCTGTTGTGGGGGGAGAAGATATAGGAGATTGAAAGCCCCTCTGTCCTTGAAAGGGCAGCTTCTGGGAGAGCCCTCTCAGCCCCACCCACCTCACAGGGTGTCTGTTGTGGGGGGAGAAGATATAGGAGATTGAAAGCCCCTCTGTCCTTGAAAGGGCAGCTTCTGGGAGAGCCCTCTCAGCCCCACCCACCTCACAGGGTGTCTGTTGTGGGGGGAGAAGATATAGGAGATTGAAAGCCCCTGTGTCCTTGAAAGGGCAGCTTCTGGGAGAGCCCCTCTCAGCCCCACCCATCTCACAGGGTGTCTGTTGTGGGGGGAGAAGATATAGGAGATTGAAAGCCCCTCTGTCCTTGAAAGGGCAGCTTCTGGGAGAGCCCCTCTCAGCCCCACCCACCTCACAGGGTGTCTGTTGTGGGGGGAGAAGATATAGGAGATTGAAAGCCCCTCTGTCCTTGAAAGGGCAGCTTCTGGGAGAGCCCCTCTCAGCCCCACCCACCTCACAGGGTGTCTGTTGTGGGGGGAGAAGATATAGGAGATTGAAAGCCCCTCTGTCTTTGAAAGGGCAGCTTCTGGGAGAGCCCCTCTCAGCCCCACCCTCCTCACAGGGTGTCTGTTGTGGGGGAGAAAGGTAAAAGAGATTGTGAGCCGCTTTGAGACTCTGAGGTTTGAAGTGGAGGGCAGGATATAAATCCCATATCATCTTCTTCTTCTTGATTTCATCCTGGCCTTCTAGGCTGGTTTGTCAAGGCAGCTTTGTCCTTGGCCAGCTCAGCATGTTGTGTGTTTGGTCTCCTGGAACATAAGAACGTAGGAGAAGGCATGTTGGATCAGACAATGATCCATCCAGTCCAACGCTCTGTGTCACACAGTGGCCAAAAACCAGGGGCCATCAGGAGGTCCACCAGTGGGGCCAGGGCACTGGAAGCCCTCCCACTGTTGCCCCTCCCCCAAGCACCAAGAATACAGAGCATCACTGTCCCACACAGAGAGTTCCATCTTTTCAATCAAGCTAAATGAGTATTTAGAATCCTGAGATTAGGGGCAAGTGGGATTTCTGCGGCCGTATTACTGCAGTGCTCTGACCTGGGGGGCCCAGACTTAGCCCACTCTTGTTAGATCTCACAAGGTAAACAGAGTCAACCCTGGTTAGTACTTGGATGGGAGACCACCAAGGAAGTCCAGGTTTGCTCTACAGAAGCAGGCAATGGCAAACCACCACTGTTCATCTCATGGCTCCTCTACGGGATCTTCATAAATTGGCTGCAACTCTACAGCACGTCTCACCACTGTCACCACAGAACGTTGCACGGCTTTGCATTCCACTCTTCCTTGATTGTCGTCGTCATCATCATCTTCTTCATTTTGTAATTTCTACGTGTGTGCGAGTGTGTGCACCTGGAAGTCATGGTGACCTCAGGTGACTAACCCCTTACTGGAGACCTGGAGGATATTTAGAGAGAGGTGACGGAATAAAGCCTGCCCCTGCCTCCAGGCTCTGGTATTCCAAGGTGGTCTTCTATCCCCATACTTGCCAGAGTCTACTTAGCTTCCAAGATCTTATGAGATTGGATTTGCCTGGGCTATCCAGGTCAGGTCTTCCTTAATTGTCTCAAACTGGAGAAATTCCAAAGTATAACTCTGTGTTTCATTTGGTGTGTCTCTCAGGTTGTAGGTAGCTTCATCTCCTGAGGGTGGTGGCAGGGGCGAAGGGGGTGGAACCGCTGTCCCTCAGTATGCCTCTTCTACGTCTGCTGCATCGTGTAAAAGTTTCCTTTCAAAAGCCAGTCGCCATTGGTGTACAGTGTTCTTTTGTTTGTATCTGGTGTTCTTTTTTCGGTGGGCGATTTTTCCTGCAAAGGTTTGCGCTTCCCACGCAACACGCCCAGAGTTCTTCAGAAATCTTAAAACCCGAAACATTGAGCATGCTGTTAAAGGTTCTTCTTCGTTGCGCAAGCGGTTCCTGTGTTCAGCCTCTCGTTGTAGATCCTGAACTGCCCTTTGAGTTTCAGCTCTAGTCTTTAACAGAAGGTATGTATGAACCAGGAGACCATTTAAGGCAGGGATCCCCACCCAATCTAGCTACGACATCCACCAATACCTTGTCTGGTGCCCACTGAGTGCTTTTTTAGAATGTGGGCAGGCCTGAATGGGACTTTTTCCCAGCAAGGCTCCTCATTGGCCATTGGAGATTTGATTGGCCGTGCAGATTTTTTAAAAAAACGTCGCTTTGGTAGCAGCTGCCACCACAGCACAAATCTGTTCACTGTATGACTGAAGGCAGCCATTTTGAGTGGTTGGGTCCACCTCCTGCAGTGGCCATTTTGTTGCAGCCATTTTGCGGCTACAGACACCATGCTGTTTCAGAACTCCAGAGTTGCCGGCAGCCTCCAAAAGGTTGAGGACCCCCTTGTGTAAGTCAACAAAGATGATTTAACCAGGTGGTATAAACCAGGTGATATAACTAGGTGAGAACCAGGTGTGGTGTAGAGGTTAAGAGCGGTGGACTCTAATCTGCAGAACTGGGCTTGATTCCCCACTCCTCTTCCACATGCAGCCAGCTGGGTGACCTTGGTCAGTCCCAGTTCTCTCAGAGCTGTTCTCTCAAGAGCAGTTTCTGTCAGAGCTCTCTCAGCCCCACTTACCTCACAGGGTATCTGTTGTGGGGAGGGGAAGGGAAGGAGATTGTAATCCGCTCTGAGACTCCTTTGGGAGACCCACTCCGTCCTTACAAAGAATGAGCAGGAGCCTTGTGAGGAAGAGACAGGCTTTTTTGGTTCCACATAAAAACCATCAGTCTTGAAATCGGCGACGAAACATTTGACACCGACTAATGTGGACGGGCTTAATGTGGATGAACTTATTATTTATCCTACATCTCACTGAAAAAACAGTGGACTGAACAAGCAAGACTGCGAAGTGGGATAATTGGTTTCTTTAAGTTTCTGTGTTCAGTCTGGATGAAAGAATTCATTATAGGCTGTTCTCATGATTTTGGTTCATGGGTCTACAGTGGACTCTTAACCTTCTAAAAGCACCTGCGTGCACTTGAAAAGTGCCTGTGATTTTTCTGCAGACTGTTTTGAATTCATTTTGGTGCAGTCCATTTGAGAACAGAGGTCATGTCTCAGTGCCCGCGTTCATTCTTGTGTTTCATATTGCAGTCTGTTTAAGGTAGAAGCTTTGGATTATTAAAGTGCCTTTTGTGCACATTTATATCGTTTATCTTAGATTATTTAGGAGCAGAGTCTACTCAGAAAAGGAAAGGAAAGGTCCCCTGTGCAAGCATCAGTCGTTTCCGACTCTGGGGTGATGTTGCTTTCACAACGTTTTCACGGCAGACTTTTAACGGGGTGGTTTGCCATTGCCTTCCCCAGTCCTCTACACTTTCCCCCCAGCAAGCTGGGGACTCATTTTACTGACCTCAGAAGGATGGAAGGCTGAGTCAACCTCGTGCTGGCTACCTGAAAACCCAGTTTCCGCCGGGGATCGAACTCAGGTCGTGAGCAGAGTTTAGGACTGCAGTCCTGCAGCTTTAACACTCTGCTCCATGGGGCTCGTTAAAGTCTACTCAGAAGTAGAAACCAAAAGGGTTTTCCCTATTACATATATATGTTTTGATAGTATAGTTTCACCCTGACGTTTTTTTCATTTATAGTCTTGCTTAAATTCAGGGACCGCCCTTTTTCTCTATAGTATCTTTTCTCAAAGCTGGTCTGGGGGAAATATATGTGGGAATGTTGGGCTAGATATTCCTGTGAGATGAGATGAGATGATTCCTTGGTTGACTTAACAGAACCTGCCAATTTTATCTGTGGCAGAAGAAATAAGGAATCATGATAAAGGTCTTCTAAAGTACGTCTGGTCTGGAGAATGTGGACAGAGGAAGTTTTCTTGGCGACATCCTATGGCACTGCTCCGTGGTAGATTCAAGAAAGACAAGACAAAGCGTAACTGTGTGAAGTGTTGTACTTGCGGCCATTAGATGTTGTGACGGCCAATGGCTTGAACGTACAGGGGGAGGTCAGCCAAATTTATGGAGGTAGGTCCAAACAGGACTTCTGGACTGATTTCCCGCTAGCCTTATGCCACTGTTGCTCTCCTCTTCTCCGTGGAGCTTCTGTCAGATTTCACATGTTGGTCTGAAGCAGTAGAACAAAGCAGGAATCAAGTTTCACCTTTAAGACCAACAAAGTTTTTTTCAGAATAAGGGATATTGGCCGTTTAACTCATTACGTATACTAACCCATCTTGCACTATATTTTAATGTATTCTTTTTTTTTTTCTCCTAATGACAAACTACAGTGATGTAGTGATGTGTGTGACATGTTTACATTAAACCTCTGAGAAACTAATGCCCTTAGCGTTTGTAGAATCTTTCGGGCTCAAGTGCCGTGTTCTACTGGAGAAAGTTTTTCTTCCAGACGTTTCGTTCTCGGCTGCGGAGAACATCCTCAGTGGCGTTGCAGCCGGAGCAGGTGCTCTGACCTTCTTGGCTGCTGTGCATTGAGATGCACAGCAGCCAAGAAGGTCAGAGCACCTGCTCCGGCTGCAATGTCACTGAGGATGTTCTCCGCAGCCAAGAACGAAACGTCTGGAACGCCACTGAGGATGTTCTCCGCAGCCGAGAACGAAACGTCTGGAAGAAAAACTTTCTCCAGTAGAACACGGCACTTGAGCCCGAAAGATTCTAGAAACCCTAATGATGTTACCAGCCATGAAAACCTGAAATCTTTGATAACTAATGCCCTCATTTTAACCCAGAGCTAATATTGCAACAGGCTCTTATTTATTGCACTTCACACCTAAGGACATAGACATCAATCTGCTATTCCAATTTATATTGCCTTGTTGTTGTTTCGGCCCAGTCAACACAAACTAACAATCACCAGAGCCCAACTTGCGATTCTTTTAATCTGCTAAAAAAACATTTCCATGATTTTGCATACTGATTCAATGCCCGCTTTCTCTATATTTAGGGCTGCTTGCCATTCCACCCTACCGTTTGACGAAGTGTGCTTCTAGTGCGCAAAAGCTGACATTCTGAAGAAAACTTTGTTGGTCTTTACAGTGACTTTACGGTGACTTGACTCCTGCTTTGTTCTAGATTTATGGAGGATAAGTCTGTTGCCGGCTGTTAGCTGGGATCGCCAAACAGGACTTCTGGACCGATTCCTCACTTGCCTTCTGCCGCTCTCACTCTCCTCTTCTCTATGGGGCTCCTGTCGGATTTCGCACTATCTGCCCTGGGGCTGGAACTCACTCTGCCTCTTTTGCGCAGCAAACGAGATCCTCTAAAAACCAGTTTCGGTTTGCCGCCCCAAAAAGGCAAAGCTCGTTGCAGTCCCGGAGCAGATAATGTGAAATCCGACATGAGCCCCGCAGAGAAGAGGAGCGTGAGAGCGACGTGAGGTTAGTGGGGAATCGGTCTGGATGCCTGTGGGTTGGATCCTGCCAACTTTTTCTGCTGATGAGCTTCTGCCAAAATTCATAGGGCACATATGTGAACAGGCTGCGTGAGATGGAGGCTGCAGCACGGAGGAAAATCAAGCCGGAGAGCTGGTTGGATCCAACCTTATTACTGTCAGATACCAGTAGGCTTCCCAATCCCCAGGTCCCAGCGGGGGATCCCCCGGTTTTACAGGCTTCCCCCCTCCCACAGCCAGCTGGCCGGCGGGGAAAGCCCCGCCCCCACAGCCATCATGCACCTCCATGAACGATTCTCATAGGGAATGATGGGGAATTGATCAGCGGGTATCAGGAACTCTGGGGGGGGGGCTGTTTTTTGAGGTAGAGATGCCAAAATTTCAGTATAGCATCTAGCGCCTCTCCCCAAAATACCCCCCAAGTTTCAAAAGGATTGGACCAGGGGGTCCAATTCTACGAGCCCCAAAAGCAGGTGCCCCTATCTTTCATTATTTTCTATGGAAGGAAGGCATTTTAAAAGGTGTGCCGTCCCTTTAAATGTGAGGGCCAGAACTCCCTTTGGAGTTCAATTTTGCTTGTCACACCCTTGCTCCTGGCTCTGCCCCCAATGTCTCCTGGCTCCACCCCCCAAAGTCTCCTGGCTCCACCCCCAAAGTCCCCAGATATTTCTTGACTCGGACTTGGCAACCCTAGATACCAGTGAGCTGTCAGCAGGTGATGGCTGTTATCTGAGGGCTCCATGGGTCGGTCTCCCTTCGGCTTCTGGAAACAGGATGCTGGACTAAAAAGCCCATTGTTCCCAATCCTCCTGGGGGGCTCTTAGGTTCAGCGTTTGCGCTGCATAAAATCCATTTCCCAACCTGATCGCCCTCTAGCATAATCCACTTGGAGCAGGGCTGCATTCCATGTCGATAGATCCAGGTGAGCAGCCGTGTTGGTCTGAAGCAATAGAGCCAGCGCTTTTTTTGTAGCAGGAACTCCTTTGCATATTAGACCACACCCCCTGATGTCGGCAATCCTCCTGGAGCTTACAGTAGGCCCTGTAAGCTCTTGGAGAGAGCTTGGAGAGCCAGTTTGGTGTAGTGGTTAAGTGTGCGGACTCTTATCTGGGAGAACCGGGTTTGATTCCCCACTCCTCCACTTGCACCTGCTAGCATGGCCTTGGGTCAGCCATACCTCTGGCAGAGGTTGTCCTTGAAAGGGCAGCTGCTGTGAGAGCCCTCTCCAGCCCCACCCACCCCACAGGGGTTGTGGGGGAGGAAGGTAAAAGGAGATTGTGAGCCGCTCTGAGACTCTTTGGAGTGGAGGGCGGGATATAAATCCAATATCTTCTTTTTCTATCTTCTTCTTCTTGGAGGATTGGCTCCATCAGGGGTGTGCGGCCTACTATGCAAAGGAGCTCCTGCTACAAACGAAGTCTTGAATAGAACAGAGTTGGAGCCCCGAGTAGCACCTTCAAGACCAACCAGGTTTTATTCAGAATGTAAGCTTTTGTGTGCATTCACACTTGATGAAGTCTGCTTCTAGCACACAAAAGCTTACATTCTGAATAAAACTTGTTTGGTCTTAACTGAGCTACTGGACGTCTGGAGAGGAGGCGGCTGAGAGGTGATAGGATCACCATCTCCAAGTATTTGAAGGGCTGCCATCTAGAGGATGGGGTGGAATTGTTTTCTGGGGCAACCAGAAGGTAGGACCAGAACCGACGAGTGGAAATTAAATCAAAAAGAGTTTCCGGCTCAAACATTAGCAAGAACTTCCTGACCGTTAGAGCGATTTCTCAGTGGAACAGGCTTCCTTGGGAGGGGTGGGCTCTCCTTCCTTGGAGGTTTTTCAACAGAGGCTAGATGGCCATCTGACAGCAATGAGGATCCTGTGAATTTAGGGGGAGGTGTTTGTGAGTTTCCTGCTTTGTGCAGGGGGTTGGACTAGATGACTCTGGTGGTCCCTTCCAACTCTATGATTCTGTGACCTTCCTGACAGAGTGGTTCCTCAGTGGAACAGGCTTCCTCCTCGGGAGGTGGTGGGCTCTCCTTCCTTGGAGGTTTTTCAACAGAGGCTAGATGGCCATCTGACAGCGATGAGGATCCTGTGAATTTAAGGGGAGGTATTAGTGATGACCGTGGAAGTCCCTTTTACCTCTACGATTTTATGATTCAACGAAAGCTAACATTCTGAATAAACTTGTCGGTCTTCAAGGTGCTACTGGACTCCTATTTTGTTCTGGAATAGGGCTATCCAAGTAGGCTTGATTTGCAGCGGCTTGTTCATAAGCCAGCGTGCTTAGCTCCGACTGGAAGGTATCCTTTAAGCCACCTCTTTATATTCTCCAGATAATTAAACACTCAGTGGAAATGAGGAGGAATTCTCGGCACCTTTCCTAGGAGTAGCAGTTCTCTTATAAAGGCATTTCAAAGGGAGATTAGAAAGAGAGACAGCTGAATTGCAACTGATAATGAAGCGCAAGACAGTACATCCTCCTGGACTGAATCGAGACCTAGGTTTCCTGTCCCATTACCAATGCTGATTTCTCCATGCCTACTACCCCTCTGCATATCACACCGAATCCAATCACGCCTGCTGTTGGCATTCAGCTTCCATTGTCATTCACCTGCCCTTGTCATTCGGCATCTGAAATCACTCCACTCCCCGACATATAAGGACAGATGGACTCACATTCTCGCTGTATCCAAGGAAGTGAGCAGGGATTCAGGGAAAGCTCGTCCCCTGCCAATTTTTTTAGTCTTGAATGTACTACTGGGCTCTTGCCTTTTTTCTCCTGCATTGAAGAGAAATTTAGAGAGGAGGAGGATAGTTGGTTCTTGCTTAACCACTTGCCCCATCTGCGGCACCAATTGTCATGGGAACCGAAGAATAAGTGCATAGCTGTCAGCTTCCCAACCTGGTCTCCCTGCCGTCAGATCTGGGGTTGTTTTTTTTTGCAGCTCTGCACCTGTTAGTGCTTGCTGCCCACTTTCCCACAGGGCCGTCAGCATTCTGTACAAGAGAAAGTTTCCTGGTCGGATCCAGTGGGCCACGACTTTGCAGAGCGAGGCAGGACAGATTGGCCCAGGGGTGCTACACCACTGCTCTGATGATACATAGACATCAGCAGGGCTCCTTTTCTAGCAGGACCTCCTTTGCATATTAGGCCACAGCCCCTGATGTAGCCAACCCTCCTGGAACTTACAGCAGGCCCTATATGAAGAGCCCTGTAAGGAATTCTAGCAGGACCTCCTTTGCATATTAGGCCACACACCCCTGATGTAGCCAATCCTCCTGGAGCTTACAGCAGGCCCTGTACGAAGAGCCCTGTAAGGAATTCTAGCAGGACCTCCTTTGCATATTAGGCCACACACCCCTGATGTAGCCAATCCTCCTGGAGCTTACAGTAGGCCCTATATGAAGAGCCCTGTAAGGAATTCTAGCAGGACCTCCTTTGCATATTAGGCCACACACCCCTGATGTAGCCAATCCTCCTGGAGCTTACAGCAGGCCCTATATGAAGAGCCCTGTAAGGAATTCTAGCAAGACCTCTTTGCATATTAGGCCACACACCCCTGATGTAGCCAATCCTCCTGGAGCTTACAGCAGGCCCTATATGAAGAGCCCTGTAAGGAATTCTAGCAGGACCTCCTTTGCATATTAGGCCACACACCCCTGATGTAGCCAATCCTCCTGGAGCTCTCAGTAGGCCCTGTACAAAGAGCCCTGTAAGGAATTCTAGCAGGACCTCCTTTGCATATTAGGCCACACACCCCTGATGTAGCCAATCCTCCTGGAGCTTACAGCAGGCCCTATATGAAGAGCCCTGTAAGGAATTCTAGCAGGACCTCCTTTGCATATTAGGCCACACACCCCTGATGTAGCCAATCCTCCTGGAGCTTACAGCAGGCCCTATATGAAGAGCCCTGTAAGGAATTCTAGCAGGACCTCTTTGCATATTAGGCCACACACCCCTGATGTAGCCAATCCTCCTGGAGCTTACAGCAGGCCCTATATGAAGAGCCCTGTAAGGAATTCTAGCAGGACCTCCTTTGCATATTAGGCCACACACCCCTGATGTAGCCAATCCTCCTGGAGCTTACAGCAGGCCCTATATGAAGAGCCCTGTAAGGAATTCTAGCAGGAACTCCTTTGCATATTAGGCCACACACCCCTGATGTAGCCAATCCTCCTGGAGCTTACAGCAGGCCCTATATGAAGAGCCCTGTAAGGAATTCTAGCAGGACCTCCTTTGCATATTAGGCCACACACCCCTGATGTAGCCAATCCTCCTGGAGCTCTCAGTAGGCCCTGTACAAAGAGCCCTGTAAGGAATTCTAGCAGGACCTCCTTTGCATATTAGGCCACACACCCCTGATGTAGCCAATCCTCCTGGAGCTTACAGCAGGCCCTATATGAAGAGCCCTGTAAGGAATTCTAGCAGGACCTCCTTTGCATATTAGGCCACACACCCCTGATGTAGCCAATCCTCCTGGAGCTTACAGCAGGCTCTATATGAAGAGCCCTGTAAGGAATTCTAGCAGGAACTCCTTTGCATATTAGGCCACACACCCCTGATGTAGCCAATCCTCCTGGAGCTCTCAGTAGGCCCCGTACAAAGAGCCCTGTAAGGAATTCTAGCAGGACCTCCTTTGCATATTAGGCCACACACCCCTGATGTAGCCAATCCTCCTGGAGCTTACAGCAGGCCCTATATGAAGAGCCCTGTAAGGAATTCTAGCAGGAACTCTTTGCATATTAGGCCACACACTCCTGATGTAGCCAATCCTCCTGGAGCTTACAGCAGGCCCTATATGAAGAGCCCTGTAAGGAATTCTAGCAGGACCTCCTTTGCATATTAGGCCACACACCCCTGATGTAGCCAATCCTCCTGGAGCTCTCAGTAGGTCCTGTACAAAGAGCCCTGTAAGGAATTCTAGCAGGACCTCCTTTGCATATGAGGCCACACCCCCTGATGTAGCCAATCCTCCTGGAGCTTTCAGCAGGCCCTGTATGAAGAGCCCTGTAAGGAATTCTAGTAGGGCCTCCTTTGCATATTAGGCCACACACCCCTGGTGTAGCCAATCCTCCTGGAGCTCTCAGTAGGCCCTGTACAAAGAGCCCTGTAACAAATTCTAGTAGGGCCTCCTTTGCATATTAGGCTACGCCCCCCTGATGTAGCCAATCCTCCGAGAGCTAACAGTAGGCCCTGTACTAAGGTCCCTCTAAGCTCTTGGAGGATTGGCTACCTCAGGGGGGCGTGGCTTAATACGCAGAGGAGCTCCTGCTAGAAAAAGAGCCCTGCACAGGTGGTTCGTTTTTGGAGGAAGTATGTATTGGGCAGAGGTGCTTGGAGTTGTTGGCTTGCCGACTGGTAAGTCTGGGCAGGAAAAGGAGGTGTGATCTACTGAAAGGGCCAGAGACTGGCAGTTCCTTGATGAGTCAAAAGGTAAAGGTAGTCCCCTGTGCAAGCACCAGGTCATTACTGACCCATGGGGTGACATCACGTCATGATGTTTTCTTGGCAGATTCTTAGCGGGGTGGTTTGCGGTTGCCCCCCAGCAAACTGGGTACTCATTTTACCAATCTCTGAGGGATGGAAGGCTGAGTCAACCTTGAGCTGGCTAGTTGAACCCAGCTTCCACCAGGATCGAACTCAGGTTGTGAGCAGAGCTTGGACTGTAGTACTGCAGTGGGGGGTACAACAGGAGGAAGGCAATCCCCAGCGTATGCACGGAACAGCAGCAGGCGGGGACGGTTTTTGTAGAGAACATTTTGCCACCCGAATTCAGATGAACATAAGAGAAGCCATGCTGGATCAGGCCAATGGCTCATCCAGTCCAACACTCTGTGTCACATAAAAACATAAGAGAAGCCATGTTGGATTAGGCCAATGGCCCATCCAGTCCAACACTCTGTGTCACATAAGAACATAAGAGAAGCCATGCTGGATCAGGCCAATGGCCCATCCAGTCCAACACTCTGTGTCACATAAGAACATAAGAGAAGCCATGCTGGATCAGGCCAATGGCCCATCCAGTCCAACACTCTGTGTCACATAAGAACATAAGAGAAGCCATACTGGATCAGGCCAATGGCCCATCCAGTCCAACACTCTGTGTCACATAAGAACATAAGAGAAGCCATGCTGGATCAGGCCAGTGGCCCCTCCAGTCCAACACTCTGCGTCACATAAGAACATAAGAGAAGCCATGCTGGATCAGGCCAATGGCCCATCCAGTCCAACACTCTGTGTCACATAAGAACATAAGAGAAGCCATGCTGGATCAGGCCAATGGTCCATCCAGTCCAACACTCTGTGTCACATAAGAACATAAGAGAAGCCATGTTGGATCAGGCCAATGGCTCATCCAGTCCGACACTCTGTGTCACACAGTGGCCAGAAAAACTCAGGTGCCATAACGTCTTCAGATGAGGGAATGGGGTACAGTGAGCAGAGCTACATATAACTGGTGGGCAGTGGTTAAGCATAACTTCAGAAGGCTTTCACATCTGGTTAGAGAAGTAGTTCAGGACTGGCTTGCTCCAATTAAGCATTGAAGTGGCATTGAGAGCATTTTGCTATCAACATTCGGAAGGCTTTGGCATCTGGTTAGAGAAGGTTCAAGAGCCCCGTGGCGCAGAGTGCTAAAGCTGCAGTATTGCAGTCCTAAGCTCTGCTCATGACATGAGTTCGATCCCTGGTGGAAGCTGGGTTTTCAGGTAGCCGGCTCGAGGTTGACTCAGCCTTCCATCCTTTCGAGGTCAGTCAAAGGAGTACCCGGCTTGCCGGTGGGGGGGGGAGTGTAGATGACTGGGGAAGCCAATGGCAAACCACCCCGTAAAAAAGTCTGCTGTGAAAACGTGAAAGCAACGTCACCCCAGAGTCGGAAACGACTGGTGCTTGCTCCTAATATAGATCCAGGTGGGCAGTCGTGTTCATCTGAAGCAACAGAACAACGTTGGAGTCCCGTAGCACCTTTGAGACCAACGAAGTCTCATTCAGAATGTAGAAGAAGATGATGATATTGGATTTATATCCCGCCCTCCACTCCGAAGAGTCTCAGAGCGGCTCACAATCTCCTTTACCTTCCTCCCCCACAACAGACACCCTGTGAGGTGGGTGGGGCTGGAGAGGGCTCTCACAGCAGCTGCCCTTTCAAGGACAACCTCTGCCAGAGCTATGGCTGACCCAAGGCCATTCCAGCAGGTGCAAGTGGAGGAGTGGGGAATCAAACCCGGTTCTCCCAGATAAGAGTCCGCACACTTAACCACTACACCAAACTGGCTCTCCGGAATGTAAGCTTTTGTATGCATGTCTAACTTCTTCAGACAAGGGAATGGGTGAGCAGAGCTACATATAGCTGGTGGGCAGTGGTTAAACATGCAGAGTGGTACAAAGTTAGAATCCAGTGGCAGAATAGTGAAAATAACAAATGGACAGAACATTTGGTTTGGATAGCATTTGCACTGGAAACCAGTAAAGCAGTAACACGCCAGAATGAGACCAAACGTTTCGCTGTTTTGCCATTGGATTCTAACTCTGTACAACTTAGCCATTGCTCACCAGCTATATGTAGCTCCGCTCGCTGTGCCCCGTTCCATTGTCCGATGAAGTTGGTGTCCGTACGAAAGCTGACATTCTGAAGAAAACTTTGTTGGTTTTAAAGGTGCGACTGGACTCCTGCTTTGTTTTGCTGCTCCTAGTATAAATACGATGTAGAGAGCGCTTTGGCAGGCACATCCAGAAAGCTTTGGCATCTGGTTCGAGAAGTGGTTCAGAACTGGCATGCTCCTCGTATGAAGAGCAGCACTTGAAGTGGTACTGAGAGAATGATAAATTTTGAAGCACATAAAAGAGGTTGCGGAGAGCCTTTTGCCAGCCAAATTCAGAAGGCTTTTGCATCTATTTAGAGAAGAGGCAAGGCCTGGCTCGCTCCCAGTATCAACACTGCCTTGTAGCGAGAGCCTGAGAACGTTGAAGAAAATAGAAATGCTCCTGAGGAAGACTTTTGATGAAATGAGCCTATATGTCTGGGTGCTCATTGGATGGACTTTCGCCTCCAGGTGAGGGGCTGGAGATCTCCTGGGATTACAACTAATCTCCAGGAGACAGAGATCAGTTCCCCTGGAGAAAATGGCTACTCTGGAAGGTGGACTCTATGGCATTATACCTCATTGAAGTCACTCCAACAGTGGGAAGGCTTTTAGTGTCCTGGCCCCACTGGTGGATCTCCTAATGGCAACTGGTTGGGGTTTTTTTGGCTACTGTGTGACACAGAGTGTTGGATTGGATGGGTCATTGGCTGGTCCAACATGGCTTCTCTTATGCTCTTATGTACTTAACACTCTGTGTCACCTAGTGGCCAATACCCAGGTGCAATCAGGAGGTCCACCAGTGTGGCCAGAACTCCAGAAGGCCTCCCACTGTTCCCCCCTCCCCCCACAAGCACCAAGAAGACAGAGCATCACTTGCCCTAGAGGGTTCCATCTATACCTTGTGGCTAATAGCCACTGATGGACCTTTGCTCCATATGTTTATCCAATCCCCTCTTGAAGCTACCTATGCCTGCAGCCCCCACCATTTCTAGCAGCAGAGAAAGCTATCAAATGCTGCAGGATAAAGAATGGCAGTGGCATTCCAACAAGAGACTTTGAATAAAATATTAATTTGGAAGGCCAGGATATGAAACATGGCACTTCAACACACACACACACACTGTGGCTAATAGCCACTGATGGACCTCTGCTCTATATTTTTATCCAATCCCCTCTTGAAGCTGGCTATGCTTGTAGCTGCCACCACCTGCTGTGGCAGTGAATTCCACATGTTAATCACCCTTTGGGTGAAGAAGGACTTCCTTTTATCCGTTCTAACCTGACTGCTCAGCAATTTCATCGAATGCCCACGAGTTCTTGTATTGTGAGAAAGGGAGAAAAGTACTTCTTTCTCTACTTTCTCTATTCCCATGCATAATCTTGTAAACCATAAATATAACCCATAAATAGAAAAGACGGTCCCCTGTAGAAAGGTTTTTCCCGAAACGAAATTGGACCAGTTCTTTTATGATTCGTTGGACTATAATAATATATGGTTTTTGGGCAGTACGTGTGTTGTGCACAAGATGGGGGGGGGGGGTTGTCTGTACCACTGTATTGTTTAAGAGCTTGTAAAGGATACACATTGTGGATTACATTGAATACTATTTTCTACACGGAGAGAGTGTGTCGTTATTCTACTCCACCATTTCTAGCGGCCGAGAATTCAATGTGTGAATTACTCTTTGGGTGAAGAAGTACTCTCTTTTATCTGTTCTAAACCCATCGTTCACTGATTTCATTGAGTGCCCATGAGTTACTGTATTGTATTGTATCTCTCTGTCTTTTCTGTCCCATGCATAATCTTGTTATTCGGTCTATTCAGACTGACAGCGGCTCCCCAGGGTCTCAGGCAGGTCTTTCACATCATCTACTGCCAGATCCTTTAAACTGAAGATGCCAGGATAGACCCTGGTACCTTTTGCATGCCAAGCAGATGCTGTGCCACAGAACCTTGTTTCTTCCCAGAAGGGAGAAGAGCAAGTCTTTTTTTTTTTTTGTAGCAGGAACTCCTTTGCATATTAGGCCACACACCCTTGATGTAGCCAATCCTCCTGGAGCTAACAGTAGGCCCTGTATGAAGAGCCCTGTAAGGAATTCTAGCAGGACCTCCTTTGCATATTAGGCCACACCCCCTGATGTAGCCAATCCTCCTGGAGCTTACAGCAGGCCCTGTACGAAGAGCCCTGTAAAGAATTCTAGCAGGAGCTCCTTTGCATATTAGGCCACACACTCCTGATGTAGCCAATCCTCCTGGAGCTTACAGCAGGCCCTGTACGAAGAGCCCTGT
The DNA here is from genome assembly GCF_032191835.1 of Heteronotia binoei. NCBI lineage: Eukaryota > Metazoa > Chordata > Lepidosauria > Squamata > Gekkonidae > Heteronotia > Heteronotia binoei. The sequence goes on along the minus strand of NC_083231.1, from coordinate 112,215,884 downwards.
AAAGAATTCTAGCAGGAGCTTCTTTGCATATTAGGCCACACCCCCTGATGTAGCCAATCCTCCAAGAGCTTACAAGGCTCTTTTTTGTAAGCTCTTGGAGGACTGGCTACATCAGGAGGGTGTGGCCTAATATGCAAAGGAGCTCCTGCTAGAATCCCACCCCTGGCCACACCCCTCTGATGTAGCCAATCCTCCGGGAGCTGACAGTAGGCCCTGCACTAAGAGCCCTGTAAACTCTTGGTGGATTGGCTACATCAGGGAGGTGTGGCCTAATATGCAAAGGAGTTCCTGCTCCAAAAAAAGCCCTGGAGAAGAGCCATGGGTGCTGCCCCGATCTTCTAGAAGTAAGAATGGGTTAAGAAGGGCAACGAAGAGGAGGGCGACGAAGATGGTGAGGGGTCTGGAGACCAAGTCCTATGAGGAAAGGTTGAAGGAGCTGGGGATGTTTAGCCTCGAGAGGAGGCGGCTGAGAGGTGACAGGATCACCATCTTCAAGTACTTGAAGGGCTGTTATCTAGAGGATGGTGTGGGATTGTTTTCTGTGGCCCCAGAAGGTAGGACCAGAACAAACAGGTTGAAATTAAATCAAACGAGTTTCCGGCTCAACATTAGGAGGAACTTTCTGATCGTTAGAGCGATTCCTCAGTGGAACAGGCTTCCTTGGGAGGTGGTGGGCTCTCTTTCCTTGGAGGTTTTTGAACAGAGGCTAGATGGCCACCTGACAGCAATGAGGATCCTGTGAATTTAGGGGGAGGTGTTTGTGAGTTTCCTGCATTGTGCAGGGGGTTGGACTAGATGACCCTGGAGGTCCCTTCCAACTCTAAGATTCTAAGAAGGAGTGCTGGAGCCCTTCCTGAGCTTCTGTCTCATGTTGTGTCTATTCTTGAACATTGAACAATGGCCATGGGACTAAGTGAGATAGCAGATTCCTGGTCTGTCCTGGTCAGCCCTGGATGTCTTGGTGACCCAGACTGAACTTTTGGCATGTTCCTTGATGCCCATCATGAGCTCACAAGCCAGACTCGCCTGCAAGTTTCCAGGCCGGCTGGTGTTGCAAGCAGCAACGTGCTTTGCAAAACCGGTTGCTCTCTTTGATTGATGGGGTTTCCTGAGACCAAATGTTCAGACCGTTGTCGTCAGGGCTCTCCTGCGTTCTTTCCTTGAGCAATCCCTTGGAACAAGAAAGCGGACGCTTGTGTCGAAACATTTGGGAATCTCATAATGGAGAAAACCTCTAAGGAGGAACGTAAAACGGAGAGCAGCTGGGGGGCGGTGGCAGGAAGCGGAAAACGAGGGTCCAACGGCAGAGAGTCGTAGGGTTGCCAATCCCCAGATGGGGGCAGGGATCCCCCGGTTTGGAGGCCCTCCCCCTGCTTCAGGGTTGTCAGAAAGCAGGGGGAGGGGAGGGAAATGTCTGCTGGGATTCCCTATAGAGATTTATTCCCATAGAAAATCATGGAGAATTGATTGCGGGTATCTGGGGCTCTGGGGGAGCTGTTTTTTGGGGTAGAGGCACCAAATTTTCAGTACAGCATCTAGTGCCTCTCCCAAAAATATCCCCCAAGTTTCAAAACGATTGGACCAGGGGGTCCAATTCTATGAGCCCCAAAAGAAAATGCCCCTATCCTTCGTTATTTCCTATGGAAGGAAGGCATGGAAAAGGTGTGCCGTTCCTTTAAATGTGATGGCCAGAACTCCCTTTGGAGTTCAATTATGCTTGTCACAGCCTTGATCTTGGCTCCACCCCAATGTTTCCTGGCTCCTCCCCCAAAGTCTCCTGGCTCCACCCCCAAAGTCCCCAGATAGTTCTTAAATTGGACTTGGCAACCCTAGAGAGTCGCCACAGCCAAACCACAAAAAGCGACGGAGGTGTTTGAAAGACGGATTCTGCAAGCCATCGACACATGTTCCTTCTACGCAGCTGTGTTGTCCGAAAACAAGACGGTCAAATAGGAGAATGCCATTGTGAGTCGAATGGATCCAAAGGGATATTGCCTATGCATAGTATTGGGCTGAACCCAGAGCGGGTTTTGCAAAAGCTATGGGGAGAAATGCCCTCCACATTGGGCTACATCGCCTTATTGAGAGTTTGGGGGCTGGCAAGTTTCCAAGAAGTTCTCCATCAGTTAAAAGGACAGGGGACTGGAGGGAGGGTTGTCCCCAAGCTTTGTCCATGGCTCTCACAAACATCCAGGACTTAGTGTCTGGTCAGGGGTTTTTTTTGTAGCAGGAACTTCTTTGCATATTAGGCCACATACCCCTGATGTAGCCAATCCTCCTGGAGATTGCAGTAGGCCCTGTACGAAGAGCCCTGTAAGGAATTCTAGCAGGACCTCCTTTGCATATTAGGCCACACCCCCTGATGTAGCCAATCCTCCTGGAGCTTACAGTAGGCCCTGTACGAAAAGCCCTGTAAGGAATTCTAGCAGGACCTCCTTTGTCTATTAGGCCACACACCCCTGATGTAGCCAATCCTCCTGGAGCTTACAGCAGGCCCTGTACGAAGAGCCCTGTAAGGAATTCTAGCAGGACCTCCTTTGTCTATTAGGCCACACACCCCTGATGTAGCCAATCCTCCTGGAGCTTACAGCAGGCCCTGTACGAAGAGCCCTGTAAGGAATTCTAGCAGGACCTCCTTTGTCTATTAGGCCACACACCCCTGATGTAGCCAATCCTCCTGGAGCTTACAGCAGGCCCTGTACGAAGAGCCCTGTAAGGAATTCTAGCAAGAGCTCCTTTGCATATTAGGCCACACACCCCTGATGTAGCCAATCCTCCTGGAGCTTACAGCAGGCCCTGTGCAAAGTGCTCTGTAAGGAATTCTAGCAGGACCTCCTTTGCCTATTAGGCCACACCCCCTGATGTAGCCAATCCTCCTGGAGCTTGCAGTAGGCCCTGTACGAAGAGTCCTGTAAGCTCTTGGAGGATTGGCTACATCAGGGGTGTGTGGCCTAATATGCAAAGGAGTTCCTGCGACAAGAAAAGCCCTGTGCCTGGTTATGCCTCTCACCAGCAGAGAACGATCAAAGGGCATCTCAAAGCTAGGGTTGCTAACTTCCAGGTGGGGCCTGGAGTTCTCCTGCTATCCCAACTGATCTCCAGACAACGGAGATCAAGTTCCCTTGGAGAAAATGGCTACCTTGGAGGGTGGACTCTCTGACATCAAACTCTGCTGAGGTCCCTCCCTTCCTCAGATTCCGCCACCCCAGACTCCACCCTGCCCCGCCCACCAAAGTGCCAATCATTCCCCGCCAAAGTGCAAATCATTCCCCAGCCCAATCATTCCCCTGGCCACCTCATCTCAGACTCTAGCAGGAATGTGACACCAACAGAGGCTTCCCAACCCTCCCGCCCTGGCGGGGGACCCCAGGATTTCCAGCCTCTTCCCCCGCTCCCCAAAAAAACGGAAGCGGGGGGAGGGGGGAAACGGTGCCAAGGAGCATGGCGAGCCACCCCATCTTGGAGCGGGCAACGCCGCTATGCGGCTGCCGCCTCTTCTCCGCTTCACCGTGGCTGCTCCTCCGAGATGGGCTCAGGCTGGGCCCATCTCGGAGGAGCAGCTGGGATGGGGTGGGGGGGGGGGCGGCGGCAGCGCGGTGGCATCGCTCGCTCCGCCTCTGAGGTGGAGGGGGGTGGGGGCGGGCCAGGAGTGTGGCGGGCCGTGAGTCTGGGTTCTTCTAGGACCCGGACCCGCGGCTCGCCGTGCTCCTAGCCTGCCTCCACCCTCCCCTCCCCTTCTCTGGTTTCGCCTCGGCTGCTCCGTGGATGCTCCTCCAAGATGGGCTCAGGCTGGGCCCATCTCGGAGGAGTGGCTGCGGTGGGGCGGGGAAGAGGCGGCAGCAGCACGGCGGCGTCGCCCGCTCTGCCTCTGGGGTAGAATCGGAGAAGGGGAGGGTGGAGGGAAGGAGTTCAATTGTGCTTGTCACACCCTTGCTCCTAGCTCCACCCCAGTGTCTCCTGGCTCCACCCTCAAAGTCCCCAGATATTTCTGGAATTGGACTTGGCAACCCTACACCAACATGGTCAGTGCATGGGAGTAGGCCACCACCTAGGGCGCCACCTGGCCTAGGGGGTGATGCTAGGCGCCCCCTCACCCCATACACAGTATGTGTGCTCCTTGGAGCCTGCCTTCCCCAGTGGGAAGCAGGTTCCATGGAGCGCAGATGCTGGCTGGCCAGTTTTGATTTCCCTGGGGCTGTTACAGACCCAGGAAAGGCAAAAGTGCACTGTACCCCTGCAGTGCACTCCTTAGAGCCCGGCAGGGATAAATGAACCAATTGTAAAAGCTGAAGAAGGGCCAATGACAGTTTCTAAAAATTGGCTTCTGTTGAAATTGTCTGCTGCCGCTCAGCCTTCCTACTCTGCTTTCACAGAGCCCTGGGGTGGGAGCCATAGCTCAGCGGTAGAGCATCTTTCTCGCATGCACAAGGTCTCGTCCCTGCACCTCCGGCTAAAAGGATCGAGTAGAAACGGTCACGGGAAGGTCTCGTCCCTGCCACTTCCAGCTAAAGGAATCAAGTAGTATTCTCACAGTTTTTATTGCTTAAACTTACGTATTTTTATTTAAAACAGATTAAAATTTAAAACAAAAACACCTGCAAATTAAAAATGTTAATAGTTTCAAGTTGCTTCTTCATTTTCCCTACAATTCTCTGTTTTTTAAAAAATTTCGAGGGGGGGAGCGCTAGCGGGCAGCCTGCCTAGGGCACCAAAAAAACGTATCACCGGGCCTGGACACCAAGAAGGGAACAGAGATGTGGGGAGGTTAAATGCTAGATTGTATCTCTTCCAGGTAGGGTTGTCAGCCTTCAAGAAGGGCCTGGAGGTCTTCTGCTTTTACAACTGATCTGCAGCTGACAGCGATCAGTTTCCCAGGAGATAGGGTTGCCAGGTCTGTGTTGGAAAATCCCTGGAGACTTTGCGGGTGGATCTGGGAGAGGGCGGGATTTGGTGAGGGGAGGGGCCTCAGCATGGTCCAATGCCATAAAGACCACCCTTCCAAGCAGCCGTTTCCTCCAGGGGAATGACAGAAAAACCACCGGAAGAAATGGAATTTACCCAGAAACGTGTATAGATACGTTTTAGTGCAAGCTTGAATGAAATTTAAACAAAAGAAAACTAAGGAACGCTGAGCTTTCAACATATGAATTTTCCCACACAGTCTTTCAGCAGCCCTGTAAATCAGCTTCCTTTGAGTAGACTCAGTGGTGGATGAATGCTCTTTTCCTCAGTGCCCGACTCCTAACGATGTGGAGAGAGTAAGGAAGGAACCGCTTATAAAAGGACTCCTCACGGTTCCGATTACTTCGTCAGCCTCCTTCTCCCAATGTTACACGGAGCCTCAGCTCAATTTTTTCAACATTGCAGCAACTGATCAGAGCATGTGTAGACCCATGTTGAAAAAAATTGAGCTGAGGCTCCATGTAACTTCGGGAGAAGGAGGCTGACAAAGTGATCGACAATGTGAGGAGTCCTTTCATAAGCGGTTCCTTCCTTACTCTATCCACATCAGTAGGAGTCGGGCACTGAGGACAAAAGCATTCACCCACCACTGAGTACTCAAAGGAAGCCAATTTACAGGGCTGCTGAAAGACTGTGTGGGAAAATTCATGTTGAAAGCTCAGTGTTCCTTACATAAGAACATAAGAGAAGCCATGTTGGATCAGACCAATGGCCCATCCAGTCCAACACTCTGTGTCACACAGTGGCCAATATATGTGTGTGTGTATGTATGTGATATACACACACACACACACACACACACACATATATATATATATATATATATATATACACATACATACATACATACTGTGGCTAACAGCCACTGATAAACCTCTGCTCCATATTTTTATCCAATCCCCTCTTGAAGCTGGCTATGCTTGTAGCCGCCGCCACCTCCTGTGGCAGTGAATTCCACGTGTTAATCACTCTTTGGGTGAAGAAGGACTTCCTTTTATCCGTTCTAACCCGACTGCTCAGTAATTTCATCAAATGCCCACGAGTTCTTGTATTGTGAGAAAGGGAGAAAAGGACTTCTTTCTCTACTTTCTCCATCCCATGCATAATCTTGTCAACCTCGATCATGTCACCCCGCAGGCGACGTTTCTCCAAGCTAAAGAGCCCCAAGCGTTTTAACCTTTCTTCGTAGGGAAAGCGTTCCAACCCTTGAATCATTCGAGTTGCCCTTTCCCTTAGTTTTGTTTTGTTTAAGTTTCATTTAAGCTTGCACTAAAACATATTTATACGCGCTTCTGTGTAAATCTCATTGCTTCCGGTGGTTGTCCCGCTATTTCCATTGATCACACCGGTTCCAGTTATTTTGATCATTTCCTCCAGAAGAGGCTGATCTCTGCCAGCTGGAGATCAGCTGCAAAAGCGGGAGATTTCCAGGCCCCAGCTGGAGACTGGCAACACTACCTGAAGAAAATGACTGCCTCGAAGGGTAGACTCTCTAGCGCGGTGCCGCGCCGAAGCCCCTCCCCTCCCTAAACCCCGCCCTCTCCCGAACCCACCCCCAAAGTCTCCAGGTATTTCCAACACAGACCTGGAAACTCTGCTTCCAGGAAATAACAGAAAATGAAGAAATGACCCTATGGGCAGGACCTGCCCTAGACTGTCCAGCACCCTAGGCATGACTAATTTCTCCCCCCCCCCCCCGGCACGGATAACATCACCTGGGCGTGGGAAGGAAGCAGGGAGGAGGCAAAGGTGGCGTCGCTTTTCCTGCGGGTTACTTGCCACTGCCGCCCGCAGCCGTGCTGATGGTGAGTGTGCCAGGGGGGCATAGGAGCTCAGCCTCTGCTGCGGGTTTTCCTGCCGATCAGATGATCGATTGGGGGGGTGGGGTCGGCTTTAAAACGGCCGGCAGCACGGCGCTTCAATTGTGAAGAAAGGAGGGAGGAGGACGCTGGAAAGGCAAACAGGGATTTGCCTAGGAGGAGGGGTGGAGGGGAGGCTGAATTTGGTACCCCCACCCTGCCGGTGCTCTAGGCTAATGCCTAGTTTGCCTAGTGGGCAGGCTGGCCCTGGCTTCACCCTCCCCCCCCCCCCCAGTGTCTCCTGGCTCCACCCGCAAAGTCTGAGGATATTTCTTGAATTGGACTTAGGAAGAAGAAGAAGAATTGCAGATTTATACCCCGCCCGTCTCTCTGAATCAGAGACTCAGAGCGGCTTACGATCTCCTATATCTTCTCCCCCCACAACAGACACCCTGTGAGGTGGGTGGGGCTCAGAGGGCTCTCCCAGCAGCTGCCCTTTCAAGGACAACTCCTGCGAGAGCCATGGCTGACCCAAGCCCATGCCAGTAGCTGCAAGTGGAGAGGAGAAGAAGACGACGACTGCAGCTTTATACCCCGCCCTTCTCTCTGAATTAGAGGCTCAGAGTGGCTTACAATCTCCTATATCTTCTCCCCTTTCAACAGACACCCTGTGAGGTGGGTGGGGCTGAGAGGGCTCTCCCAGCAGCTGCCTTTCAAGGACAACCTCTGCCAGAGCCATGGCTGACCCAAGGCCATTCTAGCAGCTGCAAGTGGAGGAGTGGGGAATCAAACCCGGTTCTCCCAGATAAGAGTCCACACACTTAACCCCTACACCAAACTAGAACCCTAGGCCTCTGAGCTTTGGGGGTATCAAGTGATCTCTTCTTCCCCACTTGCAGTGGCTTCCGGCAGCCCAAACGTTTCGTACTGCTCACGATTCCCAGAGGATAAAAATCCAGATCTGAGATCTCTCCCTTTCAAAAGCGGCACACGGCAAAGAGAGATCCGACTGAGACTTTAGGAGTTGGCTGATGTCCACCCTCAGACACAAAGGTCTCATTGAGTGTGTCCTAGAGATTTCTGTGTTGTAGGCATATATCTCATAAATACCTTTACATAAATAAGGTTGCCTTGTCTGGAATTCTGTTTTTATATCCCTACCTCCCCCCGCTCCCCCTTTTCTACTTGCAACTTGGAGGGCCTTTGATAATAACAGTTGTGTATGGGAGTGTGCAGAAACAGGCTCACGGTTAGAAGAAGAAGAGATTGGATTTATATCCCGCCCTCCACTCCGAAGAGTCTCAGAGCGGCTCACAATCTCCTTTACCTTCCTCCCCCACAAAAGACACCCGGTGAGGTGGATGGGGCTGAGAGGGCTCTCACAGCAGCTGCCCTTTCAAGGACAACCTCTGCCAGAGCTATGGCTGACCCAAGGCCATTCCAGCAGGTGCAAGTGGAGGAGTGGGGAATCAAACCCGGTTCTCCCAGATAAGAATCCGCACACTTCACCACTACACCAAACTGGCTCTCCTTAGCTGGATTCCTTAGCTGGATTCAAGTCCAGCAGCAGTGCGGAGACTAAGGCTACAGTCACACGCTCGAAATGATGCACTTTCAATCCATTTCCAGTGCACTTTCCAACTGGATTATACCATGTGAACAGGGGGTCCAATTCTATGAGCCCCCAAAGCAGGTGCCCCTTTTTGTTGTTCAGTCACACAGTCGAGTCTGACTCTTTGCGACGCCATGGACCAGGGGTGGCCAACGGTAGCTCTCCAGATGTTTTTCCCCTACAACTCCCATCAGCCCCAGCCATTGGCCATGCTGGCTAGGGCTCATGGGAGTTGTAGGCAAAAAAAACATCTGGAGAGCTACCGTTGGCCACCCCTTCCATGGACCAACTCACGCCAGGCCCTCCTGTCTCCCACCATCCTCCAAAGTCTGCTCAAATTCGTGTTAGTTGTTGGAAATACATATCTGTTCTGTATGTCCTTTGCGATGTTCCAAAGTTCCAGTCGTTATAGGGTTAACACTGTGCCGGATTCCCTATTGTCTACATGACCTGGGAAGAAGATACTGACTGCTGTCAATCAAGGTCTAGAAGCGGGAAAACCTGTTTTGTCTGTTTGGTCAGTTAGTCAGGTGACTTCCTTTGTTCAGGCAGAGAGTCCAAGGAGAAGGAGGAAGTGGTCTTCCATTAAGCACATGATCTTCTAGTGTAAGCATGTAGTTCTATAGTGTTTGTTGTTTCACCTCCCAGTACCCTTTCCCTGTAGAAATAAACATGTTTTTGCTCTTTCATGTTAAGTGCCAATCAAGGATTTTTTGATCCAGTGATCCATCGCAGTGTTTGAGATAAAGAAATAGAATTTCAAACAGAATTCCCTAACATTAGATACATCAGTAACGCTTTCCAGCCATCACATCTTTTGCCGTCCCCTTCTTCTTTTGCCTTTTGTCTTTCTCAGCATCAGGGTCTTCTCCAGGGAGTGCTCCCTTCTCATTTGGTGGCCAAAGTATTTGAGCTTCAGCTTCAGCATCTGACCTTCCAGGGAACATTCTGGGTTGATTTCCCTTAGGACTGACTGATTTGACCTTCTTGCAGTCCAAGGGACTCTCAAGATTCTTCTCCAGCACCACAGCTCGAAAGCATCTATTCCCCTGCGCTCGGCCTTCCTTATGGTCCAGCTCTCACAGCCATACATAACTACTGGGAACACCATCGCTTTGACTATACGGACTTTTGTTGGCAGGGTGATGTATCTACTTTTCATTATACTGCCCAGGTTCGCCATAGCTGTCCTCCCAAGGAGCAAACATCCTTTATTTTCATGGCTACAGCCTCCATCTGCACCGAGCCTGGATCCCAGAAAGGTGCCCCTAGTCTTCATTATTTTCAATGGAGGGAGGCATTTAAAAGGTGTGCGGCCGCTTTATATGTGGTGGCTAGAACTCGCTTTGGAGTTCAATTATGGTTGTCATAATCTTGCTCCTGGCTCCACCCCCCAAATCCCCAGATATTTCGTGAATTGGGCTTGGCAATCCGAGACAGTTCAGGCTTTATTGGATCTAGAACCCACTGATTGGTTTTTCTGGTGGCCCAGGCCACGGTATATGCAAAACTCTCTTCCAACACCGCATTTCAAATGAATCAGAATACTGCAAAGAGGACGCAGAGGTACAATGCAAAATGTAATCGGCTTGATAAAAGCAGAGGGGGGAATGCTTAGGAGCAGACAATTAGCATCTGCAGTGAGAGAAGAATCCTGTATCCCTATTCAGTCCTGGAGGCAATCCGTTGTTCTAAACCGGTGAATGAACTCCGGTTCGGCAATCTCACATTGCAGTCTCCCTTTGACGCTTCTCTGTTTGAGGACTCCAGTCTCAGCTCACCAGTGGAATGTCTCAAAAGAGAAAAAGAAATGTTCTCCCACTGGGGAGGGACGGTGGCTCAGTGGTAGAGCATCTGCTTGGTAAGCAGAAGGTCCCAGGTTCAATCCCTGGCATCTCCAAAAAGGGGTCCAGGCAAATAGACGTGAAAAACCTCAGCTTGAGACCCGGGAGAGCCGCTACCAGTCTGAGTAGACAATACCGACTTTGATGGACCGAGGGTCTGATTCAGTAGAAGGCAGCTTCATATATCTATATGTCCACTGGATTCTGCTTGAGATTTATAGGCTCTTGATTTGAGAGACCCCCACGAAACACGCTCACCGCAAGGCAGAAATCTGTTTCCATTCAAGCTCGAGAAACAAGCCCTTCGCCAATCGGCTCGGGACGGCCTTGTGTTTTTGGCCCCTGTTGACCTTCCTTTCCCTCTGCTCCCGTGCCAGCTTCTTCCTACGCTTGGAAGAGGATCCTGAACTGGCCTGCCAAATCCACCTCCCCTTTCCTCACTTCTTAAAAAGCACCCTTTCAAGAATGCGGCTGCTTGGGAGTTGCCCCAGGCTTATCCTCTTCCACAATTGATTCCAGGCTAATGGGCTGCCTTGGAGAGAGCTCCCATTTCAGGTGAAGGGCACGCTTCCAGATGAAAACAATTTCAGATGGAGTGACTGAGCGATGTACCATCCAGTGCCTTTATTGTTCTTCGAGGGAGCCAGTTTGGTGCAGTGGTTAAGTGTGCGGACTCTTCTCTGGGAGAACCGGGTTAGATTCCGTACTCCTCCACTTGCACCTGTTGGAATGGCCTTGCGTCAGCCATAGCTCTGGCAGAGGTTGTCCTTGAAAGGGCAGCTGCTGTGAGAGCCCTCTCAGCCCCACCCACCTCACAGGGTGTCTGTTGTGGGGGAGGAAGGTAAAAGAGATTGTGAGCCGCTCTGAGACTCTTCGGAGTGGAGGGCGGGATAGAAATCCAATATCTTCATCTACCTCACAGGGTGTCTGTTGTGGGGGAGGAAGGTAAAGGAGATTGTGAGCCGCTCTGAGACTCTTCGAAGTGGTGGGCGGGATATAAATCCAATATCTTCATCTACCTCACAGGGTGTCTGTTGTGGGGGGGGGGAGGAAGGTAAAGGAGATTGTGAGCCGCTCTGAGACTCTTCGGAGTGGAGGGCGGGATATAAATCCAATATCATCATCATCATCTTCATCTTCTTCTTCTTCTTCTTCTTCTTCTTCTGCTGCTGCTGCTGCTGTTAGTCTGAGTGGACAGTCTTGACCCTGATGGACCAAGGCTCTGATTTGGTATAAGCAGGCCTTGAATTCAACAGAAGCTCACAGGAGTGCAGCTCCTGAACCTTTCTGACAGCCCCACCCTCACCTTGCCCATTGAATAGTAGGTGCATCTGCATAGCAATCTCTGGATTAGAAAAGTGGGCAGCCAGCCAGCCTCCAGGGATTTGCCACAGCCCCAGCAGCCCTCATGAACCCCTGGAGAAGCCCACATCACCCTTTCTCCACTTCTTATGTGATTCTGGGCGGCGGGTGGCTTGCTGCCCTTTTGACTGGGGGCGACGGCCAAGGAGAGCCCCAGGGGAGCAAGGCCTGCTTGGGCTGGCTGGATCTCTAGGCAGCTCAAGCAGGTCTCACTCGTCCGGGGGCTCTCCTTTCTTGCATCGGGTTGCTTTCCTCTGGTGGAGGGGAGGCAGCATATGCTAACGAGTTATGGTAATGAGCTCCACCACTTATTTTCCTACAAAACAACCTCTGGGTATAAGGAAGCTTTTGTGTGAGAATGCTCAATCTGAGAGGAGAGGGAGAAGTTTTAAATTGTAATTGAGGTGATTTGCATTCCAAAGTTGCATTTTGTAAAGGCTGTTGTTTGTAATTGATTCTGCTGGCAATTAAAAAGAGACAACTTAAATTTGACTTGAGCTTACCTGGTGTGGGCGATTCTTGAAAAAGACTGACAGAAAACAGAAGGACAACTGTCTGTGCATAGGATCGTGACACAAAGGAATTACTACTGGAGATTCTTTTAGGAACCGGTTGAATTGCAATAAGAAAAAGGATAACATTGCTATAGAAGATAAGTCTTGCTGCATATGAGCATTTATTACGTGTGGTGCTTAGAACTGAACTGTATTTCTATGTGTTGGTAAGGATTTCTTAGATTTAGAAGAAGAAGAATTGCAGATCTATACCCCGCCCTTTCCCCTGAATCAGAGACTCAGACCGTCTTACAATCTCCCATATGTTCTCCCCCCAGAACAGACACCCTGTGAGGTGGGTGGGGCTGAAAGGGCTCTCCCAGCAGCTGCCCTTTCAAGGACAACCTCTGCCAGAGCTATGGCTGACCCAAGGCCATTCCAGCAGGTGCAAGTGGAAGAGTGGGGAATCAAACCTGGTTCTCCCAGATAAGAGTCCGCTCACTTCACCACAACACCAAACTGGCTCTATGTATTTAAGGATGTTTAAAGTTTCATGTGTAGTTTCCTCACCTGGTGTGTTTGTTTTTGTTAACTGTTCATTCCCTGCCAAAATGGGCAGATGAGTGAGATTTGAGAGAGTTTTGAGAGACAGCCACTGCTATTCTGATTTCTTTGCTGGTGGCACTTTGGAGAGGACCTTCTGAAGCATCTTGGTGACAGCTCTCCATACATGGATATGGCCCTGTCCCAGCCTCTAGGGTGGGTTGCTGGTAAGTTTGGAAATACCTGGATATTTGTGGCTGGAACCTGGAAGGGTGGAGTTTAGGGTGGGGAAGGACCTTAGTAGGGTATAATACCTTCCAATGCAGTCAACCTTCCAAAGCAACCATTATCTCCTAGGGTTACCAGGTCCAATTCAAGAAATATCTGGGGACTTTGGGGGTTGAGACAGTTGGGGGGTGGAACCAGGAGACGTTGGGGGTAGAGCCAGGAGCAAGGTTGTGACAAGCACAATTGAACTCCAAAGGGAGTTCTGGCCGTCACATTTAAAGGGACCGCACACCTTTTTAAATGCCTTCCCTCCTTTGGAAATAATGAAGGATAGGGGCGCCTTCTTTTGGGGCTCATAGAATTGGACCCCCTGGTCCAATCTTTTTAAAACTTGGAGGGCATCTTGAGAAGAGGCACCGAATGCTATGCTGCAAATTTGGTGCCTCTACCTCTAAAAACAAACCCCCTGATCAATTCTCCATATTGGCAGATCAATTCTCCATTATACCCTATGGGAATCGGTCTCCACAGGGAATAATGGAGTGTCCAGCAGACATTTCCCATTCCCCCCACTTTCTAATGACCTTGAATGGGGGGAAGGGCCTCCAAATGAGGGAATCCCCTGCTCCCACCTGGAGATTTTAAACACAACAGGAAACCACAGCATACAGATGATTGGAGACACTAATAAATGCTGTGAAAGTACATGTAAAGAATTCATACTGAAGAAGAAGAAGAAGAAGAAGAAGAAGAAGAAGAAGAAGAAGAAGAAGAAGAAGAAGAAGAAGAAGAAGAAGAAGAAGAAGAAGATATTGGATTTATATCCTGCCCTCCACTCCGAAGAGTCTCAGAGCGGCTCACAATCTCCTTTACCTTCCTCCCCCACAACAGACACCCTGTGAGGTAGATGAAGATATTGGATTTATATCCCGCCCTCCACTCCAAAGAGTCTCAGAGCGGCTCACAATCTCCTTTACCTTCCTCCCCCACAACAGACACCCTGTGAGGTGGGTGGGGCTGGAGAGGGCTCTCACAGCAGCTGCCCTTTCAAGGACAACCTCTGCCAGAGCTATGGCTGACCCAAGGCCATCCCAGCAGGTGCAAGTGGAGGAGTGGGGAATCAAACCCGGTTCTCCCAGATAAGAGTCCGCACACTTAACCACTACACCAAACTGCCATCCTTTAATACACTCTTAACCATTATTCTTATAATTCATATGATTCTTGTAGCATTTCAGTCCAATTCATAATCCAAAGTCCATAAATCAACTCAAAAAAATCCAATACAAGAATAGAATTAGGCTTCCCCATCCCCAGGTCCCAGCGGGGGATCCCCTAGTTTTACAGGCTTCCCCCCGCCCCCAGCCAGCTGGCCGGTGGGGGGAAGCGCTGCCCCCACAGCCACCATGTACCTCTAGCGCTCCGGCAGGTTTAGAAACCTGTAAACAAGTCTGTTTTTAAAATGTGTGCCTTTAAAGTTGAGCAGGAAAGAGGAAGCACTTCATGGGGAAGGGTCAGCAGCAGTTTTGTCAGAGCACAGACCCTCCATTTGTTTTGCTTTCGTTTTCAGAGCAAGTAAAGTTGTGAAGTAACCAGACCCAGTAAGTGTGTGTGAGAGAGATGGGGGGGGGGGCAGTGGATTCCCCGGGTTGAGGCCCTCCCCCCACTTTAGAAAGTGAGGGGGGAGGGAAATGTCTACTGGGCACTCTATTATTCCCTATGGAGAATGATTCCCATAGGGAATAATAGGAAATTGATCCGCAGGTATCTGGGACTCGGGGGGGGGGGGGATGTTTGTTGAGATAGAGGCACCATATTTGCAGCATAGCATCTGATGCCTTTCCTCAAAACACCCTCCAAGTTTCAAAAGTATTGGACTGGGGGGCAATTCTATGAGCCCCCAAAGAAGGTGCCCCTATCCTTCATTATTTCTAATGGAGGGAAGGCATTGAAAAGGTGTGCAGTCCCTTTCAATGTGATGGCCAGAACTCCCTTTGGAGTTCAATCATACTTGTTCCAATCTTGCTCATGATTCTACCCCCAATCTCTCCTGGCCCCACCCCCAAAGTCTCCTGGCTCCACCCCCAAGTCCCCAGATATTTCTTGAATTGGACTTGGCAACCCTAAATAGAATACAACAACCATTTTCTACAGCACTTCCTGCGTATGGAAGTTGATACAGCAGGGAATGGTACTGTTTTGACTTCAAGCATCCAGGATTGGGTTTTTTTGAGTTGATTTATGGATTTATGCAGAAAAGGGCAACTAGAATGATTACAGGTTTGGAACACTTTCCCTGTGAAGAAAGGTTAAAACGCTTGGGGCTCTTTAGCTTGGAGAAATGACGACTGCGGGGTGACATGATAGAGGTTTACAAGATCATGCATGGGATAGAGAAGGTAGCGAAAAAAGTCCTTTTCTCCCTTTCTCACAATACAAGAGCTCATGGGCATTCAATGAAATTGCTGAGCAGTCAGGTTAAAACGGATAAAAGGAAGTCCTTCTTCACCCAAAGGGTGATTAACATGTGGAATTCACTGCCACAGGAGGTGGCGGCGGCCACAAGCATAGCCAGCTTCAAGAGGGGGTTAGATAAAAATATGGAGCAGAGGTCCATCAGTGGCTATTAGCCACAGTGTGTGTGTGTGTGTGTATTTTGCCCACTGTGTGATACAGAGTGTTGGACTGGGGATGGGCCATTGGCCTGATCCAACATGGCTTCTCTTATGTTCTTATTTTGGATTTTGAATTGGACTGAAATGCTACATGAATTATATGAATTATAAGAATAATGGTTATGAGTGTATTAAAGGATGACCGTACGAATTCTTGAAATGTGCTTTCACAACGATTGTTAGTGTCTCTGCCCACCTGGAGACTGGCAACCCTGTTTTCTCCAGAAGTGGGATAAATGTTTTAAAGAAATACATAAGCTCTATCAGTGGAGATCATTTGTAATTCTGGGAAATTGCCAGAGGCCACCGGCAACATGAGTTGCTGTAGTCAGTCTGTTAAGATGTTATTGCCCTGGTACAGAGACTGTTACTGTAGATCTCAACTTCCACAGTAGTTTATAAAACCGGGCCGTAAATGCGGTGAGAGTATCTTCTTCCGATTGCTCATTATTCCCTGCGTTAAAACAAACTGCATTTGTGGTTTTCCCCTCTGCTATATAGTTCATCTAATTTTCTTCTTCTTTTTTTTGGGAAGTGTGATTCATCAACCCCCAATCCACCTTCAGAAGTAATAGTTTTTCCAAGGGGGTGCGTTTCCTTCTTCCTGTTCTTCTAGGGCCATAGGAAAAATTGAATTGACACACAAGGAGGATGGCTTGGAACTTCGACTGCTGCTTTTCTGCCAAGTCAAAAGTGGCTGCCTCATACTTTTTGGAGGGTAAAAGCAGCAAGTCGCTTCCAGTAGATTTTCGCCAATTAAGAACGGGCTCTCGCCCACTCAGTACAGTAAGGGGGAATGATAGAACTCCCATGTGACACCAGTGAGCATGTATCCTAAAAGTTAAGGTGGGGTTGCAGCGATACCGTAGAGGTGAAGAAGAAGGAAATGAGAGATTGCTTTTCAGATCTACAGAAACTGACCATCTTTGGTATAGGAATTTAGAGTTGCCAACCTCCAGGTAGGGCCTAGAGATCTCCTGCTTTTACATCTGATCTCTATCTGGCAAAGATTAGCTGGGGCCAGTTTGGTGTAGTGGTTAAGTGTGTGGACTCTTATCTGAGAGAATAGGGTTTGATTCCCCACTCCTCCACTTGCAACTGCTGGGATGGCCTTGGGTCAGGCATAACCCTGGCAGAGGTTGTCCTTGAAAGGGCAGACTCTTATCTGGGAGAACCCGGTTTGATTCCCCGTTCCTCCACTTGCAGCTGCTGGGATGGCCTTGGGTCAGGCATAGCTCTAGCAGGAGTTGTCCTTGAAAGGGCAGCTGCTGGGAGAGCCCTCTCAGCCCCACCCACCTCACAGGGTGTCTGTTGTGTGGGGGGAGAAGACATAGGAGATTGTAAGCCGCTCTGATTCAGGGAGAAGGACAGGGTATAAATCTGCAATTCTTCTTATTCTTATTCCCTGGAGAAAATAAGAGAATAAACAGAATACCGGAAAAACATTTACATTCACACTCGTGTACAAACATACATATCGCTGAGAAAGACTGAAAGTGCATGTGAATATACAATTAATTATGCTCTCAAAATAGCAGCTGGTAACAAACGCAATCATGGAAGGAGTTTGGGGGCTCCACCCCCAAAGTCCCCAGATATTTCCTGAGTCAGACTTGGCAACCCCATCCACTCAGCAGGCCATACCCTAGGGGTCACTGTTTATCCCATGAAGCTGATGGGCAGTGGGTTCAAGATGAACCAAAAGGAAACACCACTTTACGCAAAGAGTGATTAAAATGAGGAAATCGCTGCCCGTAGCACCTTAAAGACTAACAACCTATGTGGCAGGGGATGAGCTTCCATGAGTCACTGGCTCACTTCAGAATATCTGAAGATGTGAGCAGTGACTCACAAAAGCATATTCCCTGCCACAATTTTTGGTACTCTTAAGAGATTTCTGGGCTCTTGCTGTTCTCATAAATCTTGTTGGTTTCTAAGGTGCTACAAAATTCAAATCTGGCTTTCTGTCGTAGGAAGTCAAGGCAGCTTACGATGTAAATAATGATGAAATAATTTCAAGAAAAACAGACGTTAAAATCCAGGGCTTTTTTGTAGCAGGAACTCTTTTGCATATTAGGCCACTCCCCCCATGATGCAACCAATCCTCCAAGAGCTTACAGGGCTCTTGGTACAGGGCCTCCAGTAAGCTCCTGGAGGATTGGCTACATCATGGGGGTGTGGCCTAATATGCAAAGGAGCTCCTGCTACAACCCCCCTCCCCAAAAAACCCTGGTTAAAATCAATAAAACTGTCAGTAATCCAGAAAGGTTTGTGACTGAAGAACATCAGCTTTACCCTAAACGTTAGAGCCAGTTGTGAAAGATGCTCAGCCATTCCACCTGCGTTGCTTAGCCGGCCAAAAGGTTAAAGAAGTGGGGGGGGGGGGGGGGAGGAAGCTAAGGTTGCCAAGTCTGACTCAAGAAATATCTGGGGACTTTGGGGGGTGGAGCTGGGAGTAAGGGTGTGGCAAGCACAGTTTAAAGGGACATCACATTTAAAGGGACCACACTCCTTTTAAATGCCTTCCCTCCATTTGGAATAATGAAGGATAGGGGCACCTTTTGGGGGGGCTCATAGAATTGGACCCTCCCCCCCAGTCCAGTCTTTTTGAAACTTGGGGGTTATTTGGAGGAGAGTCACCAGATGCTATGCTGAAAATGTGGTGCCTCTACCTCAACAAATAACCCCCCTAGAGCCCCAGATATCCATGGATCAATTCTCCATTATACCCTATGGGAATCGTTCTCCATAGGGAATAATGGAGTGCCCAGCAGACATTCCCCCCCTTGCTTTCTGATGACCCTGAAGTGGGGGGAGGGCCTCCAAACTGGGAGATCCCCTGCTCCCACCTGGGGATTGGCAACCCTACAGGAAGCATGGTTTCGGTTGCCGGGTGATGGGGCAGCCCAGAAAGTGGAGTGATTCCTCTTAGGCCAATGTCACCACTTGGCCGGTTTGAGGAGAACGTCGGGCCTGGAGCCAGGGTGAGCTGCGCGTTAAAAATAGTCGCCGCTTCCTCGAAAGGGGCCAACTCTTGAATATTTAAAAATGCTTCAAGCTAAAATCAGCTACAGTAAGGGGTGTGTGAGAGTGGCGATTATTTACAACCTCGTGCCGTGTGTGTTTAGTACCTCACAGTTTGGGTAGGGGGCAAAAAAAAAGATGAAACTCCCGTCACCTTTAAAATAATAATAATAATAATAATAATAATAATAATAATAATAATAATAATAATAATAATAATAATAATAATAATAATAATAATGATAATAAAGCAGTTTCCCCTGCACATTTTATGTTCTTTTGAATATTTCAGACAGGGGTCATTTTGTAGAAAAAGAGGTGCTGGAGCTCATTAGCACAACTCATTTGCATATGCCACACACCCCCTGACATCACCGGAAGGTGTACTAAATTATATCACCTCAGCAACTACCTTAAAATGCGTCATGAATGATAATTTTCATAATAAAGCCGTACTCCCCTCATACTTTTTAAATGACTTTCTCCTATGTGGCCACAGTGGCATGAGGAAGATTTCCATCTGTCTGCTTCATATGTTTTGGTTATTTTCCCAATTTTTGTGTGTGTGTGGGGGGGAAATATTAGAAAGTTTGTCAAATCTTAGAGTTCAACCAAATTCTCACAGGAGGGTTGAACAATGGAGCCCAGAAGCAAGTATTTTTTTTTTGGAGGGGGGTAAGAAAGAAAGAGCACAATAAAATTTAGAGGTTCCAGAGCTCCACTCCTGTGAGCTCCTGCCCAAAATGAGGTGTGGTTTCAGAGAGCAGTCATGCTGGTCTACAGTGCAGCAGCAGCTCCATGTGAGTCCAGTTTCATCTTAGAGACCCACAACATTTCGAGGACATGAGCTTTCATGGATGTAAGAAGATTCAACTCTCGAATGCTCACACCGCCGAGAATTTTGTTGGTCTGTTAACGTGCGACTGGACTTGGCTCTAGCTATCGTCCTTTCCAGAAACTTCTCTGTAGAGGGGAGATCAGACCCTCAGAGTGAAGCCCGGGAGATCCCGGTTCGGATCCATATGCTATCGTGAAACTTGCCGAGGGACAAAAATCTTTGCAAAAAGTACAGCTTGGGCAGTTTGACAAGTGGTTAGGGTTAGGATTTCTGCATTCAGTATAGACGGTGGCCACCTGCTCTGGAATCCTCTGTTGCCAATCTTGCGGGTTACACTCAGGCCTTGAATTCAGCAGGAGCACACAGGAGCACAGCTCCTGTACCTTTCTGAGGGTTCCCCCTTCTCCTCCCCACCCACCTTGTCCATTGAATAGTAGGTGCAGCTGCATAACAACCCCTGGGTTAGGAGAGCGGGCAGCCAGCCAGCCACCAGGGGCTTTGCCACACCCCCAGCAGCCCTTAGTAACCCCTGGAGAATCCCGCACCACCCTTTTTCCACATCTTATGCGATTTTGGACAGCGGGTGGCTTTCTGGCCTTTTGACTGTTGGGGGAAATGGCCAAGGAGAGCCCCAGGTGAGTGAGACTTGCTTGGGTTGGCTGAATCCCTAGCCTGCCCAAGCAGGCCTCGCTAGCCTGGGGCTCTCCTTTCTTGTGTTGGGTTGCTTTTGGCTTCTGGGGGGGGGCATATGGTAATGAGTGCCTATTTTTCTACGAAATGACCCCTGGTTACACTGTTTTGATACTCCAAACAATCCATTCCATTATGATGTTCTGCACTGTTACCTTGAGGATGGAACAGCTGTGTGCAAAGCTGGATTTCTCTGGAGAAGAACCGGTTTGTGTTACATTGTCAGCCTGTAGGTTCCACACTAGATGGGGAGTGTAGGCAGGTTTCTGCGAAGGTTGCCAGGTCCGACTCGAGAAATACCTTGGGACTTGGGGTGGAGCCAGGAGACTTTGAGGGTGGAGCCAGGAGACATTGGGGGTGGAGCTAAGAGCAAGGATGTGACATAGGGTTGCCAATCCCCAGGTGGGGGCAGGGGATCCCCCAGTTTGGAAACCCTCCCTCCACTTCAGGGTCGTCGGAAAGCGGGGGGAGGGGAGGGAAATTTCTGCTGGGAACTCTATTATTCCCTATGGAGATTTATTCCCATAGAAAATAATGGAGAATTGATCCATGGGTATCTGGGGCTCTGGGGGGGGGCTGTTTTTTGAGGTAGAGGCACCACATTTTCAGTACAGCATCTAGTGCCTCCCCCCAAAATATCCTCCAAGTTTCAAAACGATTGGATCAGGGGTTCCAATTCTATGAGCCCCAAAAGAAGGTGCCCCTATCCTTCATTATTTCCTATGGAAAGAAGGCATTAAAAAAGGTGATGGCCCTTTAAATGTGATGGCCAGAACTCCCTTTGGAGTTCAATGATGCTTGTCACAGCCTTGATCTTGGCTCTGCCCCTAATCTCTCCTGGCTCCACCCCCAAAGTCCCCAGATATTTCTTATATTGGACTTGGCAACCCTAGTGTGACAAGCATGATTGAATTCCAAATGCCTTCTCTCCGTTTGAAAATAATGGATAGAGTGTAGTGCCCGGGGGTTCCTCTAGCCACCTCCCAGCTCCCTGTGAGAAGGCCAGCCTATGGACTTACTGCCAGGGAATGTATGTCTAATAATGGGGGCAGCCCATGCTCTTCCATCTTTCCCCCAGATTGCTGCCACCAGGCTGGTTTGTTTTGTAGAACCCAGTCCACCCTAATTTCCTTTAAGGGATCGACAGTTTACAACTAACCCAAAGATGGTTAGCACCAAGACTTTTTTGAAGAAGACGATGACATTGGATTTATATTCCGCCCTCCACTGCGAAGAGTCTCAGAGCGGCTCACAATCTCCTTTACCTTCCTCCCCCACAACAAACACCCTGTGAGGTGGGTGGGGCTGGAGAGGGCTCTCACAGCAGCTGCCCTTTCAAGGACAACCTCTGCCAGAGCTATGGCTGACCCAAGGCCATTCCAGCAGCTGCAAGTGGAGGAGTGGGGAATCAAACCCAGTTCTCCCAGATAAGAATCCGCACACTTAACCACTACACCAAACTGGCAGGAACGCACAGGAATGCAATTCCAGCTGGCTTGGCATCAGGGGGTGTGGCCTAATATGCAAATGAACTTCAGCTGGGCTTTCCCTACAAAAATGCCCTACGCTGAACAATGGTGATGTCCGGGGGAGTGGCCTAATATGAAAATGAGTTCCTCCTGGGGTTGCCAGGTCCAACTCGAGAAATACCATGGGACTTGGGATGGAGCCTTTTTCTACCTGGCAACCCTTTTTCTACAAGAAAGGCCCTGGTTAGCACATTCACCTTCTCGTAAGTAAGTCCAATAGGCACTGGTACCTTGCAAGCCACGGACATGACAAAAGGTTTAAACAAAGTTTTATTTTAACTGCGCAGGTGATCCCCCAAAACGGTGCAATTAAAAATAACAAAAGCTTCAGAGCTAGCTAATACCTCAACCTTCAGGCCGATTGTAGGAAGCCAACAAAATCCAGAGTCCCTCAGGCACTCCCTCCTGGGATGGTCCGGCCCAGTCCACCAGGATTCCAACATATTCTTGCTGACCCTTAGGTCACAGCCAGTTTGGTGTAGTGGTTAAGTGCGTGGACTCTTATCTGGGAGAACCGGGTTTGATTCCCCCCTCCTCCACTTGCACCTGCTTGGAATGGCCTTGGGTCAGCCAGAGCTCTCTTATCTGGGAGAACCAGGTTTGATTCCCCACTCCTCCACTTGCAGCTGCTGGAATTGCCTTGGGTCAGCCATAGCTCTAAGTGTGCAGACTCTTATCTGGGAGAACCAGGTTTGATTCCCCACTCCTCCACTTGCAGCTGCTGGAATTGCCTTGGGTCAGTCATAGCTCTCTTATCTGGGAGAACCAGGTTTGATTCCCCACTCCTCCACTTGCAGCTGCTGGAATTGCCTTGGGTCAGCCATAGCTCTAAGTGTGCAGACTCTTATCTGGGAGAACTGGGTTTGATTCCCCACTTCTCCACTTGCACCTGCTGGAATGGCCTTGGGTCAGCCATAGCTCTAAGTGTGCAGACTCTTATCTGGGAGAACCGGGTTTGATTCCCCACTCCTCCACTTGCACCTGCTGGAATGGCCTTGGGTCAGCCATAGTTCTTAGTGTGCAGACTCTTATCTGGGAGAACTGGGTTTGATTCCCCACTCCTCCACTTGCACCTGCTGGAATGGCCTTGGGTCAGCCATAGCTCTCACAGGAGTTGTCCTTGAAGGGGCAGCTTCTGTGAGAGCTTTCTCAGCTTCACCTACCTCACAGGGTGTCTGTTGTGGGGGAGGGGAGATAAAAGAGATTGAGACTGAGATTCAGAGTGTTGGGCGGGATATAAATCCAATATCTTCTTCAAGTAGGAAAGGAAAGGTCCCCTGTGCAAGCACCAGTCGTTTCCGACTCTGAGGTGACGTCGCTTTCATGTTTTCACAGCAGACTTTTTACTGGGTGGTTTGCCATTGCCTTCCCCAGTCATCTACACCTTCCCCCCAGCAAGCTGGGTACTCCTTTGACCGACCTCGGAAGGATGGAAGGCTGAGTCAACCTTGAGCTGGCTACTTGAAAACCCAGCTTCCACCGGGGATCGAACTCAGGTCGTGAGCAGAACTTAGGACTGCAGTGCTGCAGCTTTAACACTCTGCACCACGGGGCTCTTTCTTCAAGTAGACAAATGCTAAAATTGAGGGAAAAACTCTCCTTTTTCTAACTTACCAGCCTCTAATGGGCCATCAGGGCCTGATACCCTGCAGCTGGTGGCTCCACCCTGAGGTTGCAAGAAAGGGAGATATCCTGGGAAACTTAAGTCAATTTATAACTTACTCCTGGCACTACATAGGGGCACCCAGAAGGTGGTGGTTTGGTACTGTTGTCAACCGCCTGGAGGGGGGAGGAGAGGCATCCTGTCCCTTTAATGGAAGCTTTACTGGCATGGTTTTTACCAGGTGATGTTATTTATCTCCAGGCCACGGAACTCTCCAGCTGCCCATTTTCACGCGCTTTTAAAGGGACAGGACTGTTTTCCTCCAGATGGTTGGCAACCCTGTGTTGTGGATTCAGGGCTGCTCAGGCATCTGGGCAAGCCTCGAGAAGGAGTTGTTTTAATGTCCAACAAGCTCCTGGTTAAATATTAGCCTGTTAATTCCAAAGGTGTGGGCAGTGAGGTAGGGCCTTGCCAATACAAACGGAGGGCTTCTTGGATTTCATGGCCTTTTTGTTCCCTGTGCATTTGCAACGCTTTTGCGTCACCATCCCACGTTTGCACAGCTCAAATAGCCTGACCCTTTGGTAACAGGGCTTCCTGTGCCGAGGCCAGGGTCTCAGAAAAGCACAGAAACAGTGTGCTTTTTAAGAACATAAGAACAAAAGGGAACACTAGAGAAGCCATGTCGCATCAAGCCAATGGCGCATCCGGTCCGACACTCTGTGTCACACAGTGACCCAAATCCAGGGGCCATCAGGAGAGCCACCAGCAGGGCCAAAACTTCAGAAGCCCTCCCCCTGTTACCCCCCCCCCCCAAAGCACCAAGAATGCAGAACATCACTGCCTCATCTGTTCCATCTATACCAGGGGTATCAAACATGCAGTTTGGGGGCCAAATCTGGCCCCTGGAGGGCTCCCACAAGCCCCCTAAGCAACTGGCTGTCACCTGCTTCCTTCTCCTTATAACTTGCTTCCTTCTGCATCACAGCTTGCTTTGCCAGGCTTGCTTAATTGCACAGGAGCTACAGAACAAAACCTCTATTTTCTCCATTGGCCGAGGCCTTGGGGAGGAATAGCTTGCTTTGCCAGGCTCTCTCAATCTCACAGCAGAGCTACTGAGCCAAGCCTCTCTCCCTTCTATTGGCTGACGCTCCTCTCCCTCCTGACCCCCTGGGGAAGGAAGGAGAGAGCGAGAGCTTCCTTTGCCCAGTTCCCTGGATCCCACGGGAGAAATGCAAAGAAAGCACCTTTAAGACCAATGCGCTAACGTTTTAAGCATGTTTTAAGGGGTTTTTTTTAAAAAAAACATATTTGCGTTTGTGTTCTTTATAAAATTCATATCTCTGCTTCCTAATCTTAACTAGGTGCACACATGGCCTGGCCCAACGAGGTCTCTTTTATGTCAGATCTGGCCCTCATAACAAATGAGTTCGACACCCCTGATATATACCTTGCGACTAATAGCCACTGGCAGGGTTTTTTTCAGCAGGAATGCACAGGAATGCCGTTCCGGTTGGCTTGATGTCAGCAGGTGTGGCCAGGGAAGGCAGGCTCTGAGGAGAGCACATGCTGCTGTGCCGTTCTCACCTTCCTGAGTCTACGCATACTAGGGTTGCCAATCCCCAGGTGGCGGCAGGGGAGCCCCCGGTTTGGAGGCCCTCCCCCCGCTTCAGGGTCATCAGAAAGCAGGGGGAGGGGAGGGAAATGTCTGCTGGGAACTCTATTATTCCCTAGGGAGATCTATTCCCATAGAAAATCATGAAGAATTGATCCGCGGGGCTCTGGTGGGGGCTGTTTTTTGAGGTAGAGGCCCCAAATTTTCAGTATAGCATCTAGTGCCTCTCCCCAAAATACCCCCCAAGTTTCAAAAAGATTGGACCAGGGAGTCCAATTCTATGAGCCCCAAAAGAAGGTGCCCCTATCCTTCATTATTTCCTATGGAAGGAAGGCATTGAAAAGGTGTGCCGTCCCTTTAAATATGATGGCCAGAACTCCCTTTGGAGTTCAATTATGCTTGTCACAGCCTTGATTTTGGCTCCACCCCTAATGTCTCCTGGCTCCACCCCCAAAGTCTCCTGGCTCCACCCCCAAAGTCCCCAGATATTTCTTAAATTGGACTTGGCAACCCTAACGCATACCCAGGAAGGCGAGAGCAGTGGAGCAAAGGTTGGGTCTGCCTGATGGCATCCCTGTAGACCAGGTGGTGCCTTAGGTGGCCGCCAACCTGGCTTACTCCTATGCGCCAGTCCTGGGTGTAGCCTAATATGCACATGAGTTCCTGATGAGCTTTTCGTACAAAAAGCCCTGTGTGCCACAATGGTGATGCCAGGGGTGTGTGGCCTAATATGCAAATGAGCTCCTGGGTGGCTTGCCGCTGATGGACCTTTGCTCCATAGGTTCATCCCATTCCCTTTTGGAAGCTGCCCAGGGGTGGAATTCTAGCAGGAGCTCCTTTGCATATTAGGCCACACACCCCTGCTATAGCCAATCCTCCAAGAGCTTATAGAAGGCCCGGTAAGAGGAGCCCTGTAAGCTCCTGGAGGATTGGCTGCATCAGGGGTGTGTGGCCTAATATGCAAAGGAGCTCCTGCTAGAATTCCATCCCTGCAGCTGCCTATGCTTGTAGCTGCCCCGCCGCTTCCTGCGGCAGTGAATTCCATGTGTTCATGACTCTTGGGGTGAAGAAGCCGCTGCACTTTAATTGTGTTTGTGTGTGCATGGTTACATTCTGGGACTCCAGTCCCTGGATAGGAAAATCAGAGAGCATGTGCTTTGTGTTATGGGAGTTGTCGATAAGTAAGCACACGCTTAAAGGCATTCTGGATTTTAAACAACCCAGACTGAAAAAAAAAAAACCCAACATGCATTTCCTGAAATGAGATCTAGGGACTGATGCTATTAGATGCCTCCACCTGCTAGAGTAGAGGTCTCACACACTCAGAGTTTTCGATATTCTCTCTTTCTGTGCTGTCCCCTTCATTTTAGCCATAACATTTTGTGTTCTCAAAGGCTGTAGGGAGAAAGGTACAAATGTGGGGGCTTTTTTAAAAAAAGGGAAATGCTACGCTGATAGGGTTGCCAAGTCCAATTCAAGAAATATCTGGAGACTTTGGGGGTGGAGCCAGGAGACTTTGGGGGTGGAGCCAGAAGCAAGGTTGTGACAAGCATAAGTGAATTTTCAAAGGGAGTTCTGGCCATCATATTTAAAGGGACCTTCCTTCTATTGGAAATAATGAAGGTTAGGGGCACTTTCTTTTGAGGTTCATAGAACTGGACCCCCTGGTCCAATCCTTTTGAAACCTGGAGGGTATTTTGGGGAGAGGCACTGGATGCTATGCTGCAAATTTGGTGCCTCTATCTCAAAAAACGGGTCCCCCAGAGTCCCAGATATTTGCAGATTGATTCTTCATTATATCCCATCCCCCCCCCTGCTTTCTGATGACCCTGAAGCGGGGGGAGGGCCTCCAAACCGGGGGATCCCCTGCCCCCACCTGGGGATGAGGGGAGGGACGGTGGCTCAGTGGTAGAGCATCTGCTTGGAAAGCAGAAGGTCTCAGGTTCAATCCCTGGCGTCTCCAAAAAAGGGTCCAGGCAAGTAGGTGTGAAAACCTCAGCTTGAGACCCTGGAGAGCCGCTGCCAGTCTGAGTAGACAATACTGACTTTGATGGACCGAGGGTCTGATTCAGTAGAAGGCAGCTTCATATGTTCATATGTTCATGTTCATAGAGTACAATCCGAGAGAGGTCACTATAATGGAAAACACAACAAAAAATGCATGCTAGTGACCAATTTACTAAGAAGTATATAGAAATCCGTCCAAATGTCCAAAACATGCATATTCACGTCCCCAAGTAGTGTGGTGACAAGCCAATCGATTAAGTACTTGTTTCTTTCCAGTCTTCATCAGACCTGGGACCACTAACAAAAGAAAATATTATACAAAAATATCAGAAGGACATTCAGACGCCACCAACCCTCTTCCAGTGAAAAAATATACCATTAGGGTGCACATGAAGCCACATACTGAGCTGTAGGCGAGGTGAAATTGCTGCTGGAGACGCTCTGCGTCCCCCTTTTTTGAAAATTGTGTAACAAATCTATAAAATTGAATCAATATGTAAGTAAGTATGATATAGTTCAGCTCGTTTGCCTGGGGCTCTCCTTTCTTGCGTCAGGTTGCTTTTGGCTAGGGGGGGGATATGCTAATGAGTTACGCTAATGAGCTCCACCACCTATTTTTCTCGCATGTGGCTTCTTCAGAATCCTTTCTCCTGCAAAGCAGAGAAGCTTCCAGATCAGGAAAACCAGAGAGAAACCCTCCCTCGCTGCCTTCCCTGCGAGACCCACCCCAAGATACATCCCCTTTGCTGTGGAATTCGGAAACCCATCATCCCACCCCCGGGCTGTTTTGATGGGGACAGGGGCCGAGGGCTGAGTGATGTGGGCTCCCCCACCTCTTCTTGACCGCCGTCTTCCCCCCTCCAGTAAATCAGCCTGTGTTCGGTGAGGCTCCGTGCGGCTCTGCTCTGGGGGCTTCAAAAAGCGAGGGGGCCAGGTAGCCGGTGACGCAGGTTTTGCCCAGTCATGGAACCGAACACACCTTAAGCTAACAGAGAGGGTGAAAGGGTAGCAGTGTGTGTCGCGCACGGGAAGGTGTGTGTTTTTGAAGGCCGGGCCGCGTCGCCGCTATGAAAGCACGTTTCATGCCTGCTCTTTCAGAAGTCCAAGAGTGGAGAGCTGTCTCCAGAAACAGCGCAATCTCCCCCCTCCTCCCCCACGCGCCCCCATCACTTCTGCCAGGTCTCGTGTGTGTCTTTTGGCAGGCTCCTGATGCGTCTGCCCGGCTGGTGCATCGATCTTACACTGATGGAACAGAGAGCCCTTGATCCTTTTGCTTCAGCAGGGCTCCTGTTTGGTGAGCGGTTTAAAAAAAAAGGGGGGGAGGGGGCTCTTTCTGCCACCTGCTTTTGTCCAAAACCGTGCACACGCCGGCTTGGGTTTTTGAGATGCGAGCTGGAGACAAAATATTTCCATTGTAATTTCGAAGGCGGCTCCTGGTGTAGGAAGCCTTCCTAAGACAGAGCAGGGTTTCCTTTAAGAACTGAGATCCATTCTCCCCTTCCACCACCACCAAGGCAAAGCGGATCCAGCTGCTGAAATCAACGCAGCGGGTTTTCATGTGTGCGCCTTATCCCAGTTGAAAGAGGAAACCTGCCTCACAGCTGTAATCCTGGGCAGAGTGATGCCAGAGTTGAACTGGGGAGATTTTGCATCGGAATGCATTGTACACAGTGACAAAGATTCAGTTGGGTAGCCTTGTTGGTCTGAAGCGGGACTGGCCAAACTGTGCTTCGGGAGCCACACGTGGCTCTTTCACACATGTTGTGTGGCTCTCAAAACCCCCACTGCTCAGCCAGCATCTTTGAGAATGCATTTGAAGTTATAGTTGTTTTCTTTCCACCTGTTTCCCTCCCTCCCCCAATCCATTTTCCTTCCTTCCTTCCTTCCTTCCTTCCTTCCTTCCTTCCTTCCTTCCTTCCTTCCTTCCTTCCTTCCTTCCTTCCTTCCTTCCTTCCTTCCTTCCTTCCTTCCTTCCTCCCTTCCTCCCTCCCTTCCTCCCTCCCTCCCTGATTGGATCTAGCAGGGCTCTTCTGATGTTCTTATCAGGGGAAGGCCTCGGCCTCTCTGCCCTATTGTTGGCCCTCCAGAGGAACTGGTTGGCCACTGTGTGAGACAGGATGCTGGACTAGATGGTTCACTGGTCTGATCCAGCAGGGTTCTTCTGATGTTCTTATAAGGAGAAGGCCTTGGCCTCTCTGCCCTGTTGTTGGCCCTCCAAAGGAACTGGTTGGCCACTGTGTGAGACAGGAGGCTGGACTAGGTGGTTCACTGGTCTGATCCAGCAGGGTTCTTCTGAGGTTCTTATAAGGAGAAGGCCTTGGCCTCTCTGCCCTGTTGTTGGCCCTCCAAAGGAACTGGTTGGCCACTGTGTGAGACAGGAGGCTGGACTAGATGGTTCACTAGTCTGATCCAGCAGGGTTCTTCTGAGGTTCTTATAAGGAGAAGGCCTCGGCCTCTCTGCCCTGTTGTTGGCCCTCCAGAGGAACTGGTTGGCCACTGTGTGAGACAGGATGCTGGACTAGATGGTCCACTGGTCTGATCCAGCAGGGCTCTTCTGAGGTTCTTATAAGAGGAAGGCCTTGGCCTCTCTGCCCTGTCGTTGGCCCTCCAGAGGAACTGTGTGAGATAGGATGCCGGACTAGATGGTCTGATCCAGCAGGGCCCGTCTTACGTCCTTATTGTTCACTTGCAGCCTGATGTAGAATTTCTGAATATGCAGCTTGACATCTTGATCGCTTAGAAGCTTTCTGTTCTTAAAGTCAGAACGTACACAGGAATTCAGGTGCTAATGTTCCAGAGACCAGACCAAATAGCCAGCCATTCTCTCCCTAGCAAGATAAGCGACCACTGTCTCTACCTTGCTTATCAGAACAGAGTTGGCTTTCTTCCCAGTAGCCGTTTTACTATGGAGTCAATAAGGTTGTGAGCCGCCCTGAGCCTGCTTGTGCGGGGAGGGCGGGATATAAATAAAAAGTATTATTATTAAGGTCTACTGTTTCCATGTATAATCAATGGGCTTGTTGCCTCCTCAGCTGGGCTCTTCCCTCCTCGGGTCCTTTCCTTCCTGCCTGTTTTCACTTCCAGATTATGAATTTTTGCATTCTTAATTTCTGGATTTCAGCACTCAGCTGTCCTCAAATTGCCTGTCTTCGCCTTGTGCGACTGACTCTGCCATGTTTAGATATAGACAGGGTTTGGTGTAGTGGTTCCGGTCTTGGAAAAGGACGGAAAGGTCCCCTGTGCAAACACCAGTCGTTTCCGACACTGGGGTGACGTTGCTTTCACAACGTTTTCACGGCAGGCTTTTTACGGGGTGGTTTGCCATTCCCTTCCCCAGTCATCTCCACTTTCCCCCCCAGCAAGCTGGGGACTCATTTTACCGACCTCGGAAGGATGGAAGGCTGAGTCAACCTCAAGCCGGCTACCTGAAAACCCAGCTTCCGCCAGGGATCGAACTCAGGTCGTGAGCAGAGCTTAGGACTGCAATACTGTAGCTTTAACCCTCTGAGTCTTGGACTCAGGTCTAAAAGAGATAGGTTCATGTCCACATTCAGACGTGAAGTTCCTCGGGCAGCCTTAGCATTGGGTGCTTCCATGCAGCGACTGTTTGCAAGTGGATTTTGAAGAAGAAGAAGAAGAAGAGGAGGAGGAGGAGGAGGATGTAGAGGAGGAGGAGATTACCATAGAGTTTTCCCTCCCAAATTGCTAGAGCATCTGGGCAAACTACAGAGTTCCCCCCAGAAACGCCTAGAGCGGCCAGTGTGCGACATTGCTGGCACGATGACATCACTTGCGGGTGATGTCATCATGCTGCCGACGTCAGGGGAGGTTCCCCCTGTCAGCCCAGTGTGGGCCGGCAGGTTGGGAACCTCTCGGGCAGGAGAACCGCTGCCCGGACCGGGGACTTGGCAGCCCTAAAGCAGCCATTTTCTCCAGGGGAGCTGATCTCTGCCAGCTGGAGATCAGTTGTGAAAGTGGAAGTTCTCCAGGCCCCACCTGGAGGCTAGGGTTGCCAAGTCCAATTCAAGAAATATCTGGGGACTTTGGGGGTGGAGCCAGGAGACTTTGGGGGGTGGAGCCAAGAGACATTAGGGGTGGAGGCAAGATCAAGGCTGTGACAAGCATAATTGAGCTCCAAAGGGAGTTCTGGCCATCACATTTAAAGGGACGGCACACCTTTTCAATGCCTTCCTTCCATAGGAAATCATGAAGGATAGGGGCACCTTCTTTTGGGGCTCATAGAATTGGACCCCCTGTTCCAATCTTTTTGAAACTTGGGGGTATTTTGGGGAAAGACACTAGATGCTATACCGAAAATTTGGGGCCTCTACCCCAAAAAACAGCCCCCCCCCCCTGCAGAGCCCCAGATACCCGTGGATCAATTCTCCATGATTTTCTATGAGAATAAATCTCCATAGGGAATAACAAGAGTTCCCAGCAGACATTTCCCTCCCCTCCCCCCGCTTTCTGACGACCCTGAAGCGGGGTGAGGGCCTCCAAACTGGGGGATCCCCTGCCCCCACCTGGGGATTGGCAACCCTACTGGAGGCTGTCAGCACAACCCACAACAGACCTTCCATGAGGTAGATGAGGCTGAGAGAGCTCTCAGAG
Source organism: Heteronotia binoei (assembly GCF_032191835.1). Lineage (NCBI taxonomy): Eukaryota > Metazoa > Chordata > Lepidosauria > Squamata > Gekkonidae > Heteronotia > Heteronotia binoei. The sequence continues at coordinate 112,184,448 of NC_083231.1, read as the reverse complement.
AATTGCTCTTCAGAGCACAGTTCTGTGAGAACTGGGGCTGACCCAAGGTCACCCAGTGGGCCTCATGTGTCTCAAAGAGGCTCACAATCTCATTTCCTTCCTCTCCCCACAGCAGACGCCCTGTGAGGTGGGTGGATTTGAGAGAGCTCTACGAGAACTGCGACTGGCCCAAGGTCACCCTCATGGGTCTTTTCCTGCACAAATTATCGACGTTTTATGAATCATGCAATTATGATATTTGTTTTAACTGTAACATTAAAAAAAAAAAAGCAGAGAGAAATGCCCGCCTCCTGGGAAAGGAACCCAAGTGCTTCTTTTCACTCCAGCTACTTCCTCCCATTTTTTTCCCTTTTAAAAAGGAAAACTAACCCGAATGCAGTGGGTTTTTTTAAGTCGAAAGTCTCACAACTGAGATCTTTAGACAAAACCCCTCCCCCCCTCCCCCCCCTCCCCGGTTCCAGGATCCGGTCTGATGTTAGGGGCCTAGCAACCGTAGGCACAAACTCTCTCCCGCCCTCTTCCTGAATGGCAAGGAAACGGTCCACTCACATGCCAGGAGCCGAGAGGTTGCCAGCCTAATAATGCTTCTTGGCCCTGCGGCAGGGGGAAAAAATGAGGGTGTGATCCGTCACAGACTTATCTGAACCGAAATGCCCCCGTGATTATTCTTTGCTCCTGTTTGAAGGATGTGCTCTTTGCCATTAATTGAAATGGCATCGCGTCGATTTTGGAAACGTATTTTAAAGGGGGCGGGGAGCAGAATGGTAGAAACAGAGCTCTCTGTTTGGAAGTGAATCATTGCAATTGTGGGCTCCCCAGCCTAAAAGAAGGGAAGGGGAAGGTAAAAACATGGACTTAGTGTTGGAAGCAGGGGTTTTGTTTTGAGCCGGAAGGCACAAGAATGTAGTTCCGGCTGGCTCGGTGTCAGGGGTGTGTCGCCTAATATGCAAATAAGTTCCTGCTGGGCTTTTTCTACAAAAAAAGTACTATGTGAAACCTTGGTGATGTCAAGGAGTGAGGCCTAATATGCAAATGAGTTCCTGTTGGGCTTTTCCCACAAAAAGCCCTATGTCAGGAGTCGCCAACTGCAGCTCTCCAGATGTTTTTTGCCTAAAACTCCTATCAGCCCCAGCCATTGGCCATGCTGGCTGGGGCTGATGGGCGTTGTAGCAAAAAACATCTGGAGAGCTACCGTTGGCCTCCCCTGCCCTATGTTAAACCATGCTGATGTCAGGGGGTGTGGCCTAACATGCAAATGAGTTCCTGCTGGGCTTTTCCTACAAAAAAGCCCTGTGTGGAACAATGGTGATGTCGGGGTGTGCAGCCTAATATGCACATGAGTTCCTGTTGGGCTTTTTCTATGAAAAAAGCCCTGTGCGAAACAATGGTGCTGTTGGGGGTGTGGCCTAATATGCACATGAGTTCCTGCTAGGCTTTTTCTACAAAAAAAGCTTTGTGCAAAACCATAGTGGTGCCAGGGGGTGCGGCTAGGGTTGCCAATCCCCAGGTGGGGGCAGGGGATTCCCCGGTTTGGAGACCCTCCCCCCGCTTCAGGGTCATCAGAAAGCGGGGGGAGGGGAAGGAAATGTCTGCTGGGAACTCTGCTATTCCCTATGGAGATTTAGTCCCTTAGAAAATCATGGAGAATTGATCTGCGAGTATCTGGGGCTCTGGGGGGGGCTGTTTTTTTGGGGTAGAAGTACCAAATTTTCAGTATAGCGTCTAGTGCCTCTCCCCAAAATACCCACCAAGTTTCAAAACGATTGGACCAGGGGGTCCAATTCTATGAGCCCCAAAAGAAGGTGCCCCTATCCTTCATTATTTCCTATGGAAGGAAGGCATTGAAAAGGTGTGCCGTCCCTTTAAATGTGATGGCCAGAACTCCCTTTGCTTGTCATAGCCTTGATCTTGGCTCCACCCCTAATGTCTCCTGGCTCCACCCCCAAAGTCTCCTGGCTCCACCCCCAAAGTCCCCAGATATTTCTTGAATTGAGAGAGTCAGTCAGGGGCTAGAGAGGACACATAGAAAAGAACACGCAGGAAGGTGGAGATGTGGGTGGCCTGGAAGAAAGGCATGAAGGCAGATCCTTAAGGAGGGGCAGTGGCTCAGTGGTAGAGCAACTGTTTGGCATGTAGAAGGTCCCAGGTTCAGTCTTTGGCCTCTCCAGTTAAAAGGACCAGGCAGTGGTGATGCAAAAGGCTTCTCTGTCTGAGACCTCAAGAGAGCCACTACCAGTCTGTGTAGATAGGGCTGACCCTGGTGCACCAATGGAGAGCCAGTTTGGCGAAGTGCTTAAGTGTGTGGACACTTATCTGGGAGAACCAGGTTTGATTCCCCATTCCTCTACTTAACAGAAGCTGGAATGGCCTTGGGTCAGCCATAGCTATGGCAGGAGTTGTCCTTGAAAGGGCAGCTGCTGGGAGAGTCCTCTCAGCCCCACCCACCTCACAGGGTGTCTGTTGCGGGGGGAGAAGATAGAGGAGATTGTAAGCCGCTCTGATAGGGTTGCCAAGTCCAATTTAAGAAATATCTGGGGACTTTGGGGGTGGAGCCAGGAGACATTAGGGGTGGAGCCAAGATCAAGGCTGTGACAAGCATCATTGAACTCCAAAGGGAGTTCTGGCCATCACATTTAAAGGGACGGCACACCTTTTCAATGCCTTCCTTCCATAGGAAATAATGAAGGATAGGGGCACCTTCTTTTGAGGCTCATAGAATTGGTCCCCCTGGTCCAATCATTTTGAAACTTTGGGGATATTTTGGGGAGACGCACTAGATGCTGTACTAAAAATTTGGTGCCTCTACCCCAAAAAAACAGCCCCCCTCCAGAGCCCCAGATACCCGCGGATCAATTCTCCATGATTTTCTATGGGAATAAATCTCCATATGGAATAACAAAGCTTCTAGCAGGCATTTCCCTCCCCTCCCCCCCTGCTTTCCGACGACCCTGAAGCGGGGGGAGGGCTCCAAACCGGAGGATCCCCTGCCCCCAGCTGGGGATTGGCAACCCTACGCTCTGAGTCTCTGATTCAGAGAGAAGGGCGGGGTATAAATCTGCAGTCTTCTTCTCCTCCTTCTTCTTCTATGGAGTGATTCTGTGTAAGATGGCTTCATGTATCACAGGAGATGGAGGGCCTGAGCATGTCTGTCTGGGACCCCCTCCAAAACCTGGAACTGGTATTGCCCAACAAAGCAAAAGAAGCATCCTAATTCATGTCACTGCACAGATATAGTAGCGTACTTCACTTCGCAACATCAGTTACTGCCAGTGTTCCCTCTAAGCTGAGTTAGTGTGAGCTAGCTCACAGTTTTTTCCAGCCTTCAACTCACACATTTTTTGTCTTCGCTCTGGCAAAAACGGCCCCAGAACAAATGAATCGATGCACCCGCTCACAACTTGAATGCCAGTAGCTCCCAAAGTAGAACTTTTGCTCACAAGGCTCCGCAGCTTAGAGGGAGTATTGGTTACTGCCGTCGCTTTGGAATAAAATAGATAATGAGCACATTCAACTGTAGGCTGCTGGAAAAAATCCCATGGGAATTCATTGTTAACAATGAGTCTGTAAGATGGACTTGTCATCTTTTTTTAATGGCTTTCCTCTTTTCTTCCCTCACCAGGCTGGAATGATTCGGACCGACGACGATGAGTATTTCATTGAGCCGCTGGAGAAAGGGAAGCAGATGGAAGAAGAAAGCGGGAGGGTTCATGTTGTCTTTCGGAGGTCAGCGATTGCTCAGAATCCAACTGATGTACTCCCCGACTTCCACAGTGAAGGTAGCGCTCACATCTTGGAATTGATGGCGAGAGGTTCTGTTGTTTGCTTGTTAGCTAAGATTGGTTGGCACTTCTAGTTTTTGACGTGAGAATTCTATTTGGGGTACTGGTCCCCCCTATGATCCTTTCTTTGGGATGCTTGAACAGACGGTTTGGTCTGTGTCCCAATATGGTGCATGAGTTGTGTGATTAAATTAGTCTTCGGGGATTGGCTGCGCCCTGCAGCGTAAACGGATCGTTTGAGCCGGATTCACACCGGATTGAGTCCTGTAACCAGAGATGATGCTGCAAAGTTAATTTTGGTGTGCCAATGTCATGGGTGGTATTGCATATTACTCAAAGATGATGAAAGAAGTGGAAAGTCACATTAAAAAGATGGTTATTTGGAGAGCGGCAGTTTAGTCTGAATTCTCCCTGGAAGCTAAAATGGCTAAACCAGAGGGGTCAAACGTGTGGCCCCTGAGCCGGATCGGGGCCATAAGCAAGTCTACTTCCTTCTCCCTCCCTCTCGCTTCTTTCTGTGTCACAGTTGCTTTGCCAGGATTTCTCAATCGCACAGGAGCTACAGAGCAATGCCTCTATTTTCTCCATTGGCTGAGGCTCCTCTTTTGGAGAGGAAGGTGGAGGGGGGGGGAGCGAGAGCTTGATTTGACACTGACCACAATACTGCAAGAGTGCTAATACTTTAAGCATGTTTTTTGTTACCGTTTTTAATCTGTGTTTGTGTCCTTTATAAAGTTTATATCTCTGCTACCTGGCATTCCGTTTTATGGTACACATGACCCGACCCAACAAGGTCTCATTTATGTCAGATCCGGCCCACATAACAAATGAATGTGACACTCCCGGGCTAAACTGAGGCTGTCATACTTCGGTCACATTATGAGTAGACAAGAGTCACTGGAAAAGACCAGGGGTGGCGTTCTAGCAGGAGCTCCTTTGCATATTAGGCCACACACCCCTGATGTAGCCAATCCTCCTGGAGCTTACAGCAGGCCCTATGCGAAGAGCCCTGTAAGGAATTCTAGCAGGAGCTCCTTTGCATATTAGGCCACACCTCCCTGATGTAGCCAATCCTCCAAGAACTTACAGTAGGCCCCGGAATAAAAGCCCTGTAAGCTCTTGGAGGATTGGCTGCATCGGGAGTGTGTGGCCTAATATGCAAAGGAGCTCCTGCTAGAATTCCAGCCCCGGAAAAGACAATCATGCTAGGAAAAGTGGAAGGCCCAATATGAATTGGATTGACTCTGCAAGACTGTTAACGACAGGACATTTTGAAGGCCATTAATTCATAGGTTCAACATCAGTTAGAAGCGACTTGATGGCACGTAACACACATGGGATATCGTAGTCCTATGCTTGGAAGCATCTCAGAGAATTGCATTTCAAAAGCTATTGTTAGAAAGGAACTCTAGAGAAGCAGATGTTTTGGCCTGAAGGTCACAGCCAGGTCTCTGCCCACCTTGAAGGTCTTGGAGTCTTCAGAAGTGGACAGAGATCCAGATGGGGTCATTAGACCCATTGTGTAGGGGTTTGGTGTAGTGGTTTGGTGCGCAGAGTCTTATCTGGGAGAACCGGGTTTGATTCCCCACTCCTCCACTTGCAGCTCCTGGAATGGCCTTGAGTCAGCCATAGCTCTTGCAGAGGTTGTCCTTGAAAGGGCAGCTTCTGGGAGAGCCCTCTCAGTCCCACCTTCCTCACAGGGAGTCTGTTGTGGGGGAGGAAGGTAAAGGAGATTGTAAGCTGCTCTGAGACTCCAAGGGATGGGTAGGGTATAAATCCAACCTCTTCCTCCCCTCCTCGCCCTCCCCCTTCCTTGTCCCCCTCCTCGTCCTCCTCCTCCTTCTTCTGGCTCTCAGTGGCCCTCAAACTATTTTGCAATTCCTTGGGGCCTTCTAGCCAGTGGGACAGCCCAGTGAAGTAATGCTCCGGTCAAATTGCTAAGCAGCTGAACGGCCAGATGAAGAATTACTGTGGGCCAGGGGTTCCCGTATGTTGTAATTCCTTCACATCTATAATGGAGGCATCAGGGGAAGCTGGCGTGGGGCCACCGCATACCCACAGAGCATCTACTTGGTATGCAGCAAGTTCCAGGTTGAATCTCCAGCATCTCCAGTTGAAAAGATCAGGTAGGGAGTGGTGTGAAGGACCTCAGCCTGTGACCTTGGAAATCTGCTGCCAGTCTGAGTAAACCACACTGAGTTTGATGGACCACAGGTCTGATTCAGTATAAGGCAGCTTCAGGTGTTCATGGGTGAACAGTAGCTTCGTAGTCCATGGTCAGCATTCCAGTTAGAGTTTGCCAAGTCCAATTCAAGAAATATCTGGGGACTTTGAAGGTGGAGTCAGGAGACTTTGGGGGGTGGAGCTAAAAGCAAGGTTGTGACAATCATGACTGAACTCCAAAGGGAGTTCTGGCCATCACATTTAAAGGGACCACACACCTTTCAAAGGCCTTCCCTCCATTTGGAATAATAAAGGATAAGGGCACCTGTGGGAGCTCATAGAATTGGACTCCCTGGTCCAATTCTTTCGATAATTGCAGGGTATTTTGGGGAGAGGCGCTGGATGCTATGCTGAAAGCTTGGTGCCTCTACCTCAAAAAACAGCCCCTCTGGAACCCCAGATACCCACAGATCAATTCTTCATTATACCCTATGGGAATCAACTTCCATAGGAAATAATGGAGTGCCCAGCAGACATTTTCCTCCCCCCACTCTACATTCTGATGACCCTGAAGTGGGGGGGAGGATCTCCATACCAAGGGATCCCCTGCCCCCACCTGGGGATTGGTAACCCTAATTCCAATAGTATTCCATGTCTTCGAATGTTGGTGACAGGCCTCAGATTCAGTGAGAGCTCACAGGAGCACAGCTCCTGAAACTTTCTGAGCGTTCCTCCTCCTCCTCCTGAGAGTTCCACCGCCTTGTCCACTGAATAGTATGTGCAGCTGCATAGCAATCCCTGGATGAGCTCCACCACTTATTTTTCTACAAAAAAAACCCTGGTTGGTGATGAAAGAGCACAAGAGACCCACAAGTCCATTTGCATGCTCCAACGCTTTCCTGCGCACGAAGAATACAACATTTTGCAAGAAACTCCGCTGGCCTACTTTCTGCTTGGGAGCTGATACGGCATTCTATATTCGATTTCCGTTTCTAAGTCACGGGGGGGGGGGGGGCACGATCGAGTTGGTGGAGTGTGTAGATTGCTGACTTGTACAAACTTGTCGTTGTCTCAGGGTAATTGGTTTGGCCTGGATATATCGGGACGTAAGCAGAATGTGGCCGGCCGGTCTTAAAATAATCACTGCTGATTCTCATCTGCAAAGTTTCCTTTCCTCCCTTTTTTCGAAACGATTCCCCCCCCCACACCCACCCAGGAATATTCGCGAAGCCAAGGGGTTCGTGGAGAAGCAGGTCATTATCTAGGGTTGCCAAGTCCAATTCAAGAAATATCTGGGGACTTTAGGGGTGCAGCCAGGAGACCTTGGGGGTGCAGCTGGGAACAAGGTTGTGACAAGCATCACTGAACTCCAAGGGGAGTTCGGGCCATCACATTTGAAGGGACCGCTGCACACCTTTTAAATGCCTTCCCTCCATTGAAATCACGAAGGATAGGGGCACCTTCTTTTGGGGCTCATAGAATTGGACCCCCTAGTCCAACCTTTTTGATACTCGGAGGGTGTTTTGAGGGGAAGCATCAGATGCTATGCTGCAAATTTGGTGCCTCTACCTCAAAAAAACAGCCCCCCCCCCCGAGCCCCAGATATCCGTGGATAAATTTTCCATTACACCCTATACCAGGGGTGGCCAACGGTAGCTCTCCAGATGTTTTATGCCTACAGCTGCCATCAGCCCCAGCCATTGGCCATGCTGGCTGGGGCTGATGGGAGTTGTAGGCAAAAAACATCCGGAGAGCTACCGTTGGCCACCCCTGCCCTATAGGAGTCAATCTCCTTCGTGCCCAGCAGACATTCCCCCCCACACACACTTTTTGATGACCCTGAAGTGGGGGAAGGGCCTCCAAACCTGGGGATCTGCTGCCTCCGCCTGGGAATTGGGCAAACCAGAAACTGCAGTGTACTGATTAGCAAACGCTCGAAATAAACCCCTGCATTTTTACGTTGCAAATAAAACGCTTCAGCTGTTTCTTTCATAAGGGTGCAATTGTATTATTATCATCGCCAACCAAAATTCATTCAATGTCCATAGAGAAATCAAAAAGTTATTCCACACCGCTCTTGTAAGGTAGTGCTTTCAAAATCAGAATGTTATTTCACGTCACTCTTGTAAGGTAGGACTTTACAGTCCACTGTCTCAGTTCTCCTTTGCTTGGCACGCAGACAGTGCCATGCTTGTATAGGATTCCTCCTATGGGTAGCAGACCGAAGTCTGACTGGTGCGTAGGGTTGCCAAGTCCAACCCCAGAAATATCTGGGGACTTTGGGGGTAGAGCCAGGAGACTTTGGGGGTGGAGCCAGGAGACACTGGGGTGGAGCTAGGGGGGAGGGGGGGAAATGGCGCCGGAGAGCGTGGCCAGCCGCCCCATCTCGGAGCGGGCGACGCCGCTGTGCCGCTGCCGCCTCTTCTCCGCTCGCCGTGGCTTGCCACGGCGAGTGGAGAAGAGGTGGCAGCGGCGCGGCGGCCTCGCCTGCTCTGCTCCGCCTCTGGGGTGGAATCGGAGGGGGGGGGGTGGAGGCGGGCCGGGGGCATGGCGAGCCTCGAGTCTGGGTCCTAGAAGGGCCCGGATTCGCGGCTCGCCATGCTCCTGGCCTGCCTCCGCCCTCCCCTGGTTTTGCCTGCACTGCTGCCGCCTCTTGGCTGCTCCTGGAGGAGCAGGCATCTCGGAGGAGCAGCTGCGGTGGGCGGGGAGGTGGCGGCGGCGCAGCGGCCTCGCCCGCTCCGGGATGGGGCGGCTCGCCATGCTCCCCGGCGCCGTTTCCGCCCTCCCCCCGCTTCCGTTTTTTTGGGGGAGCGGGGGAAGAGGGTGGAAATCCTGGGGTCCCCCGCCAGGGCGGGAGGGTTGGGAAGCCTACTGGTGCGGCGGCTACGCAGGTCCTAGGTTCAGTTCTGTGTTCCGTTCCCCTTCCACTGGCTGCTTTTTTTTTTAGCTCTGGAACCCATGCTAAAGGCAATTGCTCGCACGTTACAATACGATGCTACTTTGCTTACCTTCCTCCCCCACAACAGATACCTCGTGAGGTAGGTGGGGCTGAGAGAGCTCTCTCAGAAGCTGCCTTTTGAAGGACAACTCTGCGAGAGCTATGGCTGACCCAAGGCCACTCCAGCAGCTGTGAGTGGAGGAGCGGGGAATCAAACCTGGTTCTCCCACATAAGAGTCCGCACACTTAACCACTACACCAGACTGGCTCTCTTTGCACCAAACTCTGATGTAATGCTTATAAACCTGCCAGTTTTGGATTTTATCCACTGGAACAGTGCATGGAAGGTTTTCGCAGAGCAGATCATTTCCCCCTTTCCCAAGCAACCTATTGTTTGCCCCCAAACAATAGGGTTGCCAACCTCCAGGAGGGGTCTAGCGATCTCCTGGAATTACAACTGACCTTTAGATGACAGAGATCGAAAACCAGCTACAAACCATAGAGTTTTGCTCAAAAGCTAGAGTGTCTCCCCAATGGTGGCAATGTGACGATATCACTTCCAGGTGACATCATCATTCTGCACACACAGAAAATCCTGTAGATGGAGGAGCCTCAGCCAATGGTGAAAATAGAGGCTTTGCTCTGTAACTCCTGTGCAATTGAGCAAGTCTGGCAAAGCAAGCTGTGATGCAGAAGGAAGCAAGGGAGAGAAGGAAGCTGACTGCAGCCAGTTGCTCGGGGGCCTGATAGGAGCCCTCCGGGGGCCTGATTTGGCCGCCGGGCTGTATGCTTAACACCCCTGCTAGAGGACCATGGATTCCCCCACCCCACTGGCTGCCAGGTTGAACGCAGCATCCCTAGCTAGGAGGCAGGGAAGAGCTGTGATACCCTCATAATTAGAGATTCGCTGTCTGTTTTGAAAGATAATCTGGATTTTTCGTTGGCTAAGAAAAAAAAAAACCCTGCAAGTTTTGACCTGGCAGAGGCACCCCAAGGAAGGAATGCTGCCTGAAGAGAAACTGCGTCCCTGACATGTCTGTCTGGCGCAGCACGTAAGGGAACAAGAGTCCTCGAGGGAAATTTCCTTCCCCACGGGCCGGGAGCCAGAACGAAAGTAACTGGGCAGCCCTGTTTTACAAATAAATAGGGACTGGCTCCAAATAAACAGGGGCCCGTGAGTCATTTGCAGAGAGCTTGGCAGTGCCAGGCCAAATTTATATCTGAAACGAGATGTGGAGAGTGCGCCTCTCCAATGTGTGCATGTGCACGCATATATAAATACACACTTGCGTATACGCACTGCTGGATGGGGGAAATTTCAGTGTCTGAAGAAATGGGGGGGAAAAAGAAGAAGAAGCAAAATTAGGAGCCAAGTGAGGGAGCCGAACAAGGCAGTTTGTGAGTGAAATGGGAGCAGAGGTTCTCGCCAGGGGTCACGCTGGGTTGCTGTGTTCTTGGAAGTGGCCTCAGGTATTTTGCCTAGAAAGTTTCGGAGAAAGAGAGGAGCCAACGGCTTCTAAGTCAAGGCAGGGTGTCCTTTCGAGCGCGCTTCGCTTTCGCTTGACCTTGCAAATAAAACCATGTAAAGTTTCTAGACCACTTTTTTTTTTGTACTACTCTGTTATGAGGGTTGCCAGCCTCCAGGTGGGACCTGGAGATCTCCTGCTTTTGCAACCAAACTCCAGCCGGCGGAGATCAGCTCCCCTGGAGAAAATGGTAGGTATCAGCAGGTTCTGGTGTCAGTGAATAATTAAAGCCAAAAATCACTGGAATAGCAACAACACTTTTACACTATGAGTGTATATGCAACCTACATTTATCAAACGTAGGAGAGCCAGTTTGGTGTAGTGGTTAAGTGGGTGGACTCTTATCTGGGAGAACCGGGTTTGATTCCCTGCTCCTCCACTTGCAGCTGCTGGAATGGTCTTGGGTCAGCCATAGCTCTGGCAGAGGTTGTCCTTGAAAGGGCAGCTGCTGTGAGAGCCCTCTCAGCCCACCCACCTCACAGGGTGTCTGTTGTGGGGAAGGAAGATAAAGGAGATTGTAAGCCACTCTGAGTCTCTGAGATTTGGAGTGGAGGGCGGGATATAAATCCAATATCTTATTCATCTTCTTCTTCTTCAAAATACATGTGTAGCAATAATCATCATTAGTAATTTATTAACCACTCATAGTACTTAATTCAACAAATTGCATGATTAATACATGATTAAACCAACGCAGCTGGAAAAAGAGTTCCATTCAGTCCCCCACACTGTCTGCTGTATAAAGATTTTTAAAAATACTGTTCCTTAGAGGCAGATGCCTTCCTTCTGTTCCAACTTGTGCTCAAGCTTATATTCAGCAACTTGAGTGGAGTTCAAATTTCCGGTTTGTCTCCAAGAAAGTAAAGGACCGCTAGCCCGGGGTCCTTCACGGTTTCAGTCCTTCGTCAGCCTCCTTTTTTTGTCAGTATTTTCCAACTTTTGGATTATTGCTACGCATGTATTTGGAGAAATGTAGGTTGCATGTACACTCGTTGTGTAAAAGTGTTATTGCTATTTCGGTGATTTTTGGCTTTAATTATCCCCTGGAGAAAACGGCTGCTTTGAATGGGGGACTCTGTGGCATTGGACCATGCTGAGGCCCCCTCCCCTCCCTAGACTCTGGCCTCTCCTGGATCCAACCCCAAAGTCTCCAGGTATTTTCCAACGGAGACCCGGCAACCCTATCTGCTACCCACACAAACTAAGGAATGAGGACTGTAAGTCCCCTGTGCAAGCACCAGTCGTTTCCGACTCTGGGGTGACTAGGGTTGCCAATCCCCAGGTGGGGGCAGGGGATCCCCCGGTTTGGAGGCCCTCCCCCCGCTTCAGGGTCGTCAGAAAGTGGGGGGAGGGGAGGGAAATGTCTGCTGGGAACTCTGTTATTCCCTCGGGAGATTTATTCCCATAGAAAATCATGGAGATTTGATCCGTGGGTATCTGGGGCTCTGGGGGGAGGCTGTTTTTTGAGGTAGAGGCACCAAATTTTCAGTACAGCATCTATTGCCTCTCCCAAAATATTCCCCAAGTTTCAAAACGATTGGACCAGGGGGTCCAATTCTATGAGCTTCAAAAGAAGGTGCCCCTATCCTTCATTATTTCCTATGGAAGGAAGGCATTGAAAAGGTGTGCCGTCTCTTTAAATGTGATGGCCAGAACTCCCTTTGGAGTTCAATGATGCTTGTCACAGCCTTGATCTTGGTTCCACCCCTAATGTCTCCTGGCTCCACCCCCAAAGTCTCCTGGCTCCACCCCCAAAGTCCCCAGATATTTCTTAAATTGGACTTGGCAACCCTAGGGGTGACGTTGCTTTCACAACGTTTTCACGGCAGACTTTTTTACGGGGCGGTTTGTCCTTGCCTGCCTCGGTCATCTCCACTTCCCCCCACCCCCTAGCAAGCTGGGTACTCCTTTGACCGACCTCGGAAGGATGGAAGGCTGAGTCAACCATGGGCCGGCTACCTGGATCAACTTCCGCCGGAATCAAACTCAGGTCATGAGCAGAGAGTTCAGACTACAGTACTGCAGTACTGCTGCTTTACCACTCTGTGCCACGGGGCCGCCTCAGGGAGAAGGGCCGGGTATAAATCTAATTTAAGTGAGAAACTATTATTTATTATTATTAGGCTTCTAGCCCACCCTTCACAAGCAGGCTTAAGGCAGGTTACAACAAAACATAGATACACAATCCAGCTTATAAAACCTCACAATCAAACATTAAACAACAGTAGGGAAAGGAAAGGTCCCCTGTGCAAGCATCAGTCGTTTCCGACTCTGGGGTGACGTTGCTTTCACAACGTTTTCACGGCAGACTTTTTAATGGGGTGGTTTGCCATTGCCTTCCCCAGTCCTCTACGCTTTCCCCCCAGCAAGCTGGGGACTCCTTTGACCGACCTCGGAAGGATGGAAGGCTGAGTCAACCTGGAGCCGGCTACCTGAACCAGCTTCCGCTGGGATCGAACTCAAGACGCGAGCAGAGGGCTCCGACTGCAGTACTGCAGCTTTACCACTCTGCACCACAGGGCTCTGTACCGTGTCCCTTACCCAGAATCCTCTGCCTGCTTCCCTTTCTGATTTGCCTTAGGCAAAAAGCTGAGCAGGTATTTGGAAACTTGCTTCATTTAAGCATTGCTGGGGGCGGGAAATTACTTTGACTTAGACACACTTTAATTGCAGCATAGCAGAGTGTATAGCAGGGGCAGCCAAACTGCGGATCGGGAGCCACATGTGGCTTTTTCATGTATCTTGCGTGGCTCTCAAACCCCCCCACCCCCCACTGCCCCGTCAGCCAGTTTGGAGAAGGCATTTCTCTCTTGAAATCACTTCTCCAAGCCAAGCCAGCCAGGCAGCTTAGAGAAAGCATTTAAAGTTAAAATTGCTTTCTTTCCACCTCGCCCTTCCTCCCCCCATCTATTTGCCTGCCCACCTTCCTGTCTTATGGCTCTCAAACATCTGACGTTCGCGTCTTGCAGCTCTCAAACATCTGACATTTATTCTAGGTGGCTCTTACGTCAAGCAAGTTTGGCCACCCTTGGGGTATAGATTGCTTCATCTGTATAAAAGGGCCGAGAGGGTTTTGGAAGGTAAATGCAGCCTCGAATAAAAAGTCTTAACGGTCCGTATTGCACAGCCCTAAAACAATCGTGATGTCTTTGCAGTTCTAACCTGGATTGCAGAATCCAGGTCACGTTTTCCTGACTGCTTTAGTTTAGGGCAATCGATGAGCATTATCAGGTTGGCTTTAGCAGACAGCATGTGCCTCAGGGGCTTTTGTTTCTTTTTCTTGTTTGTTTTGAAGGGCAGTTAGAATTGCAGTATACCTTATCTAACAACTTCCTTGCAACTGGATTTACGTGTCCAAGGGAGATTTGCTCTCTCCCTGGGCCATATATGCGTGCTTTTCTTGGCTGTGTGCATCACCATTAGGGTTGGTAAAGTCATGAAGATTTTGGGAGAGGAACCTGGGTGTCGGGAGAACTGGTATAGTAGTCCCAATTTGCAGAGGGTGTTAAAGGCTCAGAACACAGCAGGGCACCTTTGTTCAGCGTATGCATAGGGCTCCCAAGCCCCCCTCCCAGTCCAGGCAAGGGTTCTCCCGCCTGGGAGGTTCCCAACTCACTGGCCCACACTGGGCTGGCAGGGGAACCTCCCTCGATGTCGCCGGTGCGATGATGTCACCCGCAAGTGATGTCATCACGCTAGCGACGTTGTGCGCCGGCCACGCTAGGCGTTTCCAGGAAAACTCTATGGCAGGGGTTGCCAACGGTAGCTCTCCAGATGTTTTTTTGTCTACAACTCCCATCAGTCCCAGCCAGCATGGCCGATGGCTGGAGCTGATGGGAGTTGTAGGCAAAAAACATTTGGAGAGCTACCGTTGGCCACCCCTGCTCTGTGGTTTTCCTGGAAGCTCTAGCAGTTAGGGAGAGGGAAACTCTATGATGCAATAGCCGCCACCACAGGCTGGGGGGGCGGGACTTGGGAACCCTGCGTATGCATGCAAAACTACCAAGTTCCACAGAGCCACTTCCCCGTTTAAAAGAAAATAAGAACTACTTCACATTTAGGAAAGCCATACTGGACAGTGCACCTCAGAGACAGTGACCAGATTCTATTCTCGCTGGGGGTTTTTTTGGTAGAAATAGCCCAGCAGGACCTCATTTGCATATTAGGCCACACCCCTGATTGTCTCACTCAGGGCTTTTCTGTAGAAAATGCCAGGCAGGAACTCATTGGCATATTAGGCCACTCCCCCTGACACAAAGCCAGCTGGAGAACTCTTATCTGGGAGAACCGGGTTTGATCCCCTACTCCTCCACTTGAACCTGCTGGAATGGCCTTGGGTCAACCATAGCTCTCTTATCTGGGACAACCGGGTATGATTCCCCACTCCTCCACTTACACCTGCTGGAATGGCTTTGGGTTAGCCATAGCTATCGCAGGAGTTGGCCTTGAAAAGGCAGCTGCTATGAGAGCCCTCTCAGCCCTACCCACCTCACAAGGTGTCTGGAATGGCCTTGAGTCAGCCATAGCTCTCGTAGGAGTTGTCCTTGAAAGGGCAGCTTCTGGGAGAGCTCTCTCAGCCCCACCCACCTCACAGGGTGTTGCGGGTGGGGGGAGGTAAAGGAGATTGTGAGCCGCTCTGAGACTGAGATTCAGAGTATAGGGTGGAATATAAATCCAATATCATCTTCTTCTTCTTCACCTCCAAGAAGCAAGTGACCAGAGAGTTGCAGACAGCTAGACAGGCAGACGCTAAGCATCTTTCGGTTTACTCTTCTGCCCTGAACCCTTTGATATGCAGACTGCTACTCTTATGGAAAACAGCTTCTTTTTGTCTCCTTCCTTCTCTTCCTGCACATACACAAAGAGGGAGGGTTTAGATAAAAATATGGAACACAGGTCCATCAGTGGCTATTAGCCACAGTGTGTGTGTATATATAAAATTTTTTGCCACTGTGTGACACAGAGTGTTGGACTGGATGGGCCGTTGGCCTGATCCAACATGGCTTCTCTTATGTTCTTATGTGACACAGAGTGTTGGGCTGGATGGGCCATTGGCCTGATCCAACATGGCTTCTCTTATGTTCTTATGTGACACAGAGTGTTGGACTGGAGGGGCATTTGGCCTGATCCAACATGGCTTCTCTTATGTTCTTATGTGACACAGAGTGTTGGACTGGATGGGTCACTGGCCTGATCCAACATGGCTTCTCTTATGTTCTTATGTGACACAGAGTGTTGGACTGGAGGGGCCATTGGCCTGATCCAACATGGCTTCTCTTATGTTCTTATGTGACACAGAGTGTTGGACTGGATGGGCCACTGGCCTGATCCAACATGGCTTCTCTTATGTTCTTATGGAACTGCATTCCTGCTAAAAAAAAAAAAAAGACCCTTCTCGCGAGGTAGTGATGGACACAGAGGCAGAGAGGCATCCTGCATCCATGGTGCCCAGGCCTTGAATTCAGCAGGAGCTCACAGGAGCACAGCTCCTGAACCTTCCTGATGCCCCTCCGCCCCTCCTCTTCCTCCTCCCCACCTACCTTGATGATGATATTGGATTTATAGCCCACCTTACACTCTGAATCTCAGTGTCTCAGAGCAGCTCACAATCTCCTTTACCTCCCCTCCCCCACAACAGACACCCTGTGAGGTAGGTAGCGCTGAGAGAGCTCTTTACAGCAGCCGCCCTTTCAAGGACAACTCCTGTGAAAGCTACGGCTGACCCGAGGACATTCTAGCAGGTGCAAGTGGAGGAGTGGGGATTCAAACCCAGTTCTCCCTGATAAGAGTCTGCACACTTAACCACTACACCAAAATGGCTCTTGTCCGTTGAATAGTAGGTGCAGCTGCATAACAATCCCTGGATTAGGAGAGCAGGCAGCCAGCTGCCAGCAGGGGTTTGCCACACTCCCCAGCAGCCCTCATTAACCCCTGGAGAAGCCCGTGCCACCCTTTCTCCACTTCTTATGTGATTTTGGGCAGCGGGTGGCTTGCGGGCCTTTTGACTGCGGGGGGGGGGGGGGGGCGGCCAAGGATAGCCCCAGGTGAGCAAGGCCTGCTTGGGCAGGCTGGATCTGTAGCCAGCCTAAGCAGGCCTCCCTCACCCGGGGCTCTCTTTTCTTGCATCGGGTTGCGTTTGGCTGGGGAGGGGGGCAGCATATGCTAATTAACTCCACCAAAGATGGAGAGATGTGGCCCTCCCTCTTTGTGTACGTGCAGGAAGAGAAGGAAGGAGACAGAAAGAAGCTGTTTTCCATAAGAGTAGCAGTCTGCATATCAAAGGGTTCAGGGCAGAAGAGTAAACCGAAAGATGCTTAGCGTCTGCCTGTCTAGCTGTCTGCAACTCTCTGGCCACTTGCTTCTTGGAGGTGAAGAAGAAGAAGAAGATGATGATATTGAATTTATATTCCACCCTATACTCTGAATCTCAGAGTCTCAGAGCAGCTCACAATCTCCTTTACCTCCCTCCCCCCCCCCGCAACACCCTGTGAGGTGGGTGGGGCTGAGAGAGCTCTCCCAGAAGCTGCCCTTTCAAGGACAACTCCTACGAGAGCTATGGCTGACTCAAGGCCATTCCAGACACCTTGTGAGGTGGGTAGGGCTGAGAGGGCTCTCATAGCAGCTGCCTTTTCAAGGACAACCTCTGCCAGAGCTATGGCTAACCCAAAGCCATTCCAGCAGGTGCAAGTGGAGGAGTGGGGAATCATACCCAGTTGTCCAAGATAAAAGAGCTATGGTTGACCCAAGGCCATTCCAGCAGGTTCAAGTGGAGGAGTAGGGGATCAAACCCGGTTCTCCCAGATAAGAGTCTGCACACTTCACCACTACACCAAACTGGCTCTCAGGGACATCACATCTGGTTCTTCTAACACTGGGGAAGGAAAGTTTGAGGAGGGGAGGGGTGTCAGCTGAATATGGCATTGCCAGGTCCTCCCTGACCACCAGCGAGGAATGGGGAGGTAGGGTGGCCAGATCCAGGTTGGGAAGCTCCTAGGGATTTAAGGATGGAGCCTGGAGAGGACAGGGATCTCAGTGGGGTACAGTGCCATAAGGTCCACCCTCCAAAGCATCCCTTACCTCCAGGGAACTGATCTCTGTAGACTGGAGTTAAGCTGTATTTCCGGGGGATTCTCAGGTCCCACCTGGAGGCTGGCAAAGCAAGTTGTGATGCAGAATGAAGAAAGAGAGACGGAGAAGGAAGCAAATGACAGCCAGTTGCTCGGGAGCTTGATAGAAGCCTTCCAAGGGCCTGATTCGGCCCCTGGGCTGCACGTTTGACACCCCTGCTCTAAACCATGCCAGCTGTATTTACCAGATGATGCTATTCACCTCTGTGTCATCCAAAGCTTCGGCTGCCCATTTTTACCCAATAACCCAGGACAATTTTTCCCCTCCAGACTTGGTAGCAAGTCTAGCTTCTTAGATCTAGTTTGGTATAGTGGTTAAATGTGCGGACTCTTATCTGGGTGAACCGGATTTGATTCCCTACTCCTCCACTTGCAGCTGCTGGAATGGCCTTGGGTCAGCCATAGCTATCGCAGGAGTTGTCCTTGAAAAGGCAGCTGCTGTGAGAGCCCTCTTGGCCCACCCACCTCACAAGGTGTCTGTTGTGGGGGGATTAGATATGGAAGATTGTAAGCTGCTTTGAGTCTCTAATTTAGAGAGAAGGGCGGGGTATAAATCTGCAGTCTTCTTCCACTTCTCAGCCCCACCCACCTCACAGAGTGTCTGGTGCGAGGGTAGAAGATATAGGAGATTGTGAGTCACTCTGAGTCTCTGATTCGGAAAGAAGGGCAGGGTATAAATCTGCAATCTTCTTCCACTTCTTCTCAGCCCCGCCCACCACAGGGTGTCTGTTGTGGGGGGAGAAGATATAGGAGATTGTGAGTCACTCTGAGTCTCTGATTCAGAGAGAAGGGCAGGGTATAAATCTGCAGTCTTCTTCCACTTCTTCTCAGCCCCACCCACCTCACAGGGTGTCTGTTGTGGGGGGAGAAGATATGGAAGATTGTAAGCCGCTTTGAGTCTCTGATTCAGAGAGAAGGGCGGGGTATAAATCTGCAGTCTTCTTCTTCTTCTCCGTGTTGTGGAAGTATTCTGAAACCTGCACGAGTGAATCAGCCTTTGAGGTCCCAAGGTTGTGTTTTGTATCACATCAAGGACTATATATTTCAGGTCGAAGCTAGACATGACAAAGGTTATACAGCTCCTGCCAAAACCAGCAACTCCATGTTTCGGGTTTCCCCCCTTCTTTTCTTCCCTCCACAACATTTTTTTTCCCCGCCAGCTGTTCAATGTGACTTCATCGTGCTCCAGATTTTCCCACTCCGTTGTATTGGTTGGCTGCTCTGTGGGCAGAAGAACATGCGGCGTGAGGACATTGTGAGCAGGTGACCCAGAACATCCTCCAACATTCCCGTTCTGGCCTCAGCCACAAAACCTCGCAGTGGTTTTTCTGCCTTGAACCGGTGGAGGAGAGGGCCGGAAAACACAGCAGATTTTCTAAGCGAACACTTTCCTTTCGGGATTTTCGTTTTTCCCCCCTACGAGAACCCAAACACTTCAGGGGCAAACACTGTTGCTAAGGAACTGGGCTTAACGGTCTTTGTCCCAGGAGAGAAATCTGTGGAATTCCAGTATTATTTGACCTTTGCTTCTGGAATAGAAGGTGGGAGAATGGAAAGGGGTGGAATTGTGGTTCTCTCAAAAGACCTCCAAAGTTAGAGAGCCAGTTTGGTGTAGTGGTTAAGTGCGCGGACTCTTATCTGGGAGAACCGGGTTTGATTCCCCACTCCTGCACTTGCACCTGCTAGCATGGCCTTGGGTCAGCCATAGCTCTGGCAGAGGTTGTCCTTGAAAGGGAAGCTGCTGTGAGAGCCCTCTCCAGCCCCACCCACCTCACAGGGTGTCTGTTGTGGGGGAGGAAGGTAAAGGAGACTGTGAACCGCTCTGAGACTCTTTGGAGTGGAGGGTGGGTTATAAATCCAATATCATCATCATCATCATCATCATCATCATCATCATCATCATCATCATCTTCTTCTTCTTCTTCTTCTTCTTCTTCTTCTTCTTCTTCGTCGTCGTTGTCGTCGTCTTCTTCTTCTTCTTCTTCTTCTTTGTTGTTGTTCAGTCGCACAGTCGAGTCTGACTCTTTGCAACCCCATGGACAAAGTCACGCCACACCCTCCTGTCTTTCACCATCCTCCAAAGTCTGCTCAAATTCATGTTAGTCACATCAGTAATGCTGTCCAGCCATCTCATCTTTTGCTGTCCCCTTCTTCTTTTGGCTTCTGTCTTTCCCAGCATCAGGGTCTTC
This sequence comes from Heteronotia binoei, assembly GCF_032191835.1. Taxonomy (NCBI): domain Eukaryota; kingdom Metazoa; phylum Chordata; class Lepidosauria; order Squamata; family Gekkonidae; genus Heteronotia; species Heteronotia binoei. The sequence goes on along the minus strand of NC_083231.1, from coordinate 112,164,726 downwards.
TCCAGTGAGTGCTCCATTCTCATTTGGTGGCCACAGTATTTGAGCTTCAGCTTACATAAGAACATAAGAGAAGCCATGTTGGATCAGGCGAATGGCCCATGCAGTCCAACACTCTGTGACACACAGTGGCAAAAAACCCCCAACAAACCCAAGTGCCATCAGGAGGTTCACAAGTGGGTCTAGAAGCCCTTCCACTTTGCCCCACCCCGCCAAGCACCAAGAATACAGAACATCACTGTCCCAGACAGAGAGTTCCAACAATACGCTGTGGCTAATAGCCACTGATGGACCACTGCTCCATATTTTTATCCAATCCCCTCTTGAAGCTGTCTATGCATGTAGCTGTCGCCACCTCCTGTGGCAGTGAATTCCAAATGTTAATCACCTTTGGATGAAGGAATACTTCCTTTTATCCATTTTAACCTGACTGCTCAGCAATTTCACTGAATGCCCACGAGTTCTTGTATTGTGAGAAAGGGAGAAAAGTACTTCTTTCTCTACCCTCTCCATCCCATGCATAATCTTGTCAACCTCTATCATGTCACCCCGCAGTTGATGTTTCTCCAAGCTAAAGAGCCCCAAGCATTTTAACTTTTCTTCATAGGGAAAGTGTTCCAACCCTTTAATCATTCTAGTTGCCCTTTTCTGGACTTTTTCCAATGCTATAATATCCTTTTTGAGATGCGATGACCAAAATTGTACACAGTATTCCAAATGAGACCGCACCATCGATTTATACAGGGGCATTATGATACTGGCTGATTTGTTTTCAATTCCCTTCCTAATAATTCCCAGCATGGTGTTGGCCTTTTTTATTGCAACCGCACACTGTCTTGATATTTTCAGTGAGTTATCTACCAGGGAACAGTAATAATAATAATAATTTTTAATTTATATCCCGCCCTCCCCGCCGAAGCAGGCTCAGGGCGGCTCACATAACATAAAATACTGCATTACAGTAGTACAATAATAAAACAAAATAAAATACCCCAATTTACAGTCAGGGTTGATCTCCCTTAGGACTGACTGATTTGATCTTGCAGTCCAAGGGACTCTCAAGAGTCTTCTCCAGCACCACAACTCAAAAGCATCTATTCTTCTGTACTCGGCCTTCCTTATGGTCCAGCTCTCACAGCCATACATTACTACTGGGAATACCATCGCTTTGACTATACAGACTTTTGCTGGCAGAGTGCTGTCTCTCCTTTTTATTATACTGCCTAGGTTTGCCATAGCTGTCCTCCCTAGGAGCGAACGTCTTTTAATTTCATGGCTGCAGTCACCATCTACAAGAAGAAGAAGACTGCAGATTTATACCCCGCCCTTCTCTCTGAATCAGAGACTCAGAGTGGCTCACAATCTCCTTTGTCTTCCTCCCCCACAACATACACCCTGTGAGGTGGGTGGGGCTGAGAAGGCTCTCACAGCAGCTGCCTTTTCAAGGACAGCCTCTGCCAGAGCTATGGCTGACCCAAGGCCATTCCAGCAGGTGCAAGTGGAGGAGTGGGGAATCGAACTCGATTTTCCCGGATAAGAGTCCACGCACTTAACCACTACACCAAACTGGCTCTTGGATCCCCGAAATGTGAAGTCTGTCACGGCCTCCATGTCTTCCACTTCTATTTGCCAAGGAGTGATGGGGCCGGATGCCATGATCTTAGGGTTTTTTTGATGTTGAGTTTCAAGCCTACTTTTGCGCTCTCCTCTTTCACCCTCAACAAGAGGTTCTTTGGGTCCTCCTCACTTTCTGCCGTTACTTAGTTCCAAAGTTACTAAGGTCACCTTATTTCACCTTTAAAGCTACGGGTCTGCAGATAATTGGCAGAACGCCTTCCAGAGGGAGTTTCAGGTGACGCTTGTCTGCTTGAAGTCTGCTCAGCAGTGAAACATATCCTAAAATGTTAACGTAATAATTAAGGGGGAACATAACCACTTATTATGAAGAACAAGAAGGGGCTTAGAGGGCACTTGGAAAGAGGAGGGGTGGGATGGAGAGAGCAGAGATTATTTTTTCCTCCTTCCATTTTCACATACTCATCAAATACCCAGCTGGTCGAATACTCATTTTTCACCTCCTAGGTTTGCCAGCCTCCAGGTGGTAAAAAATACAAAAGGAGGAATCCGCGAAAGAAACTAGGAAAAAGCCAAAAAGCTCACGGCCAGAATTTCTAAGAATAATGTTTACTACACTTCGGAGAAGCCAGCTTAACCTGCTTCACTCGAATTGTATGAGATTATGGATGAATGGATGATGTCAGGTTTTTTTTTTTAGTCCCAGGCTCGTTTGCCTGACGAAGCTACCGTGAAACGGCTCGGCGCAGCTAGCGATTTGTTGTGGGACTGTGCAGGGACACCAAAGATCATCTGTAATCCACAGGAGCTTTTAGAAGGGAGTAGATCTCTATTGTAAAGACTTAGCTGCAGTGTGATGAGTAAGACAATGCACAAATAATTGTATTGAAGTGTTGTGCGCATTATACCCTAAGCTGTGGGGTTTTAGTCTTTGAGTCAGTTTCATATGACGATACGGAGCTGTGTATTGTTCAGCCTTTGTGACTGACATGTGTTTGCACTCTTGAAACTATTTCACACAGAGTATTTTTGTACATCACCACTTTATTTGTTTTTTCAATATGTAGTAAACATTATTCTTAGTAATTTTGGCCGTGAGCTTTTTTGCTTTTTACTAGCCTCCAGGTGATGGCTGGGTATTTGGAATTACAATTCATCTCCTGATTTCAGACATCAGTTCCCCTGTAGGGAAAAAAAAGTTAACTATAGAGGGTAACGTATGAGGGTATATATAATATCCATACCACTGGGAATATAGGGGATGGTTTTTGGCTGTTTTTGTTTTTTTCCCACTGGAGAGAGATTTGTAGGCGAATGTTCTTCTGATGCCACAGCAGAGAAGGCGAATCATTTCCATGACTCCAGTAGCATTTTGTGGTTTCTCACTGTAGTTTTTCTGCACACAAATATTTGCGTGCATTCAAGGGTGCACCCAAGAGGGATTTTTTTTTCTTCTGTTGCCACAGACGACGGGGATCATTAAGACACTGAGATGCGTTTTCCCTTGCTCAAAATTCTTATGGATTGGAAATGTAGTAAGTGTTTTCTTTGTAAATTAATAACAGCTGGGCTTTGCATTCCTATAGAAGAAGAAGAAGACTGCAAATTTATACACCTCCCTTCTCTTTGAATCAGAGTCTCAGAGTGACTTACAATCTCCTTGATCTCCTTCCCCCACAACAGACACCCTGTGAGGTGGGGGTGGCTGAGAGAACTCTCACAGCAGCTGCCCTTTCAAGGACAGCTCTGCGAGAGCTATGGCTGACCCAAGGCCATTCCAGCAGGTACAAGTGGAGGAGTGGGGAATCAAACACAGTTCTCCCAGATAAGAGTCTGCACACTTAACCACTACACCAAACTGGCTCACAATCTCCTTTTACCTTCCTCCCCCACAACTGACACCCTGTGAGGTGGGTGGGGCTGAGAGAGCTCTGACAGAAGCGGCCCTTCCAAGGACACCTCTGCGAGAGCTCTGGCTGAACCAAGGCCATTCCAGCAACTGCAAGTGGGAGAGTGGGGAATCAAACCTGGTTCTCCCAGATAAGAGTCTGCAAACTTAACCACTACAGCAAACTGGCTCCAGAAGGACAAAATTGCCCCCCCCCGCCTTTCGTCTACTTCAGGGACCCCCAGCTTGTCCCCCTTGAGCATTATGGTGTTCACCAACACCTTGCTTGGTTCCCATTTAGAAAGTGGGTGGGGCCAGGTGGGGCCTTTGGCCGGGAGGGCTTCTGATTGGCCACTGGAAATCTGATTGACTGTGCAGATTACCAAACATCCTGTTAAACAGAGCTTCTACCTGAAATGTGGACGTTACCATTGCAAGTATGCATAATCTCACCTTCTGACACTTTTGTGGTAGGCTTGGCCAGTCTGTTTCTGAAATGGTTTTGCAGTAAAACATGTTGCTCAGCTTTGTGAATCTTGATTTCAGATTTGTGTCCATCTTTTGGTATACCCAGGTAACGAGGGCACTTGCTGGGCAGTAGTTGGTAGGGTTGTGCCACTGCGCTGATCGCTATTAGGTTGGCACGGGGCTCTGCTGCTTAGCACCAGTGCATTCAGTGCACTGTTTCTGTGCTGTGGTCCTTGCAGAAAGCACCCTCCTACATTTGTGATTCAGAGAGATGCTCAGATTTGAACTAAGGTCATGTGCCTGGCACTGCCACAGTGGCACTTGTTCTGCTGAGCACATAGCACTGCTATGCTCCTTGCAAACAAGCATCCTCGCCACAATTGACTTTCCACTGCGGAGATTCTCTAGGAGAATAGGAGGCGGTGGGGAAAGGGTTAACCACTTTGGGATCCCATAGAATGGGAACTCCTAGTCCAATCTTTTTTGGAATTTGGCGTTTCTCTTGGAGAGAGGCTCCTGGAGCTACACTGCAAATTTTGGGTCTCTCCCTCAAATCCCCTCTCTTCCAGCCCCCAGATTATGCCCTATGTTTTGCCATTGACTGGCCCCTAGGGAACAGTGGTGAGATGGGGGCACCCTCTATGGGTGCTCCTAGAATTGGACCCCCTGGTCCAATCTTTTTGAAACTTGGGGGTTCCGTAGGGGAGAAGCTCCTGCAGCCACCTTTCAAATTTGGTGCTTCTCCCTCAAACCCCTTCCTCCCCAGCTGCCGTTCATTATGCCCTATTTTGCCATTGACTTCAGTGGCCCATAGGATAATGGATCCAAATAGACACCGAATTTCAGCAGCTATTCGGGAATGCTGTGTTCGGCAACCAAATTTTTGTGGCTATTCAGGACTGCTGTATTTGGCAGCCAAATCAGATCAGAGAATCTAATTCAGCGGTATAGCACCCAAATGCAGCTGAATCAGCTTTTATTCAGGTTGTGTTTGGTTTGGCCAAACTGAATGCACACCCCTACCCCTGACCTACTGTATTGAAATGTGAGGACAGAATACAAAGTAGAAGCGGCCCGTAGGGATGCTAGGCCCCCCACTGCCCCACCACTGATCAGCTGGCCAGCGAGGGACTTACCCCCCAAAAGAGTGAGACCCAGCTGACATGTCTGTGTCATTGCCCACATGTCAGGGATGTTGGGGTTAACGCTCTGATATTTGGGCAAAAACTGTATGGTAGAAGCCAAATTTACTATAGAGTTTTTGACCAAATGCCAGAATGTTGCCCTGATGTCCCTGACATGATGATGTCATTTCTGGGTCACATGGGCAGTGATGTAAGTATGCTGCTGCATGTCAACTGGGCCTCCCTCCTGCTTTTGGTAAGCCCCCCCCCATCCCGCACCGGTTGCCAGGTGAGACCTGGCAACCCTAGCTGCCTGACTTACAATTGAGTCATGCTGTCCCTCTCTCTGGTCACCACTGTCATCTCTTCTGATAGTGGGGCACAGGGCATAAGAGGAGCAGGATTCAATAACTTACTTGGCTTTAGGAGGAGACTAGATGAATTCATAGAAAAGAGGTTACTGAATGAAAACCTTGCTCCATCCAGATCAGTATTGTCTACTCAGACTAGCAGCAGCTCTCTGGAGTCTCTCACATCACCTATTACCGGATCCTTTTTAACTGGAGATGCTAGGGACCTTCAAAATCCTTATTTTGAAATACAAACCTTTACTTTGTAGGTCAGTTCTGGAATCTCCATGGGATGGTTCCCACAGAGGCATGCATCTGGAAGACATTGCATCAGAAATGAACATAAGAACATAAGAGAAGCCATGTTGGATCAGGCCAATGGCCCATCCAGTCCAACACTCTGTGTCACATAAGAACATAAGAGAAGCCATGTTGGATCAGGCCAATGGCCCATCCAGTCCAACACTCTGTGTCACATAAGAACATAAGAGAAGCCATGTTGGATCAGGCCAATGGCCCATCCAGTCCAACACTCTGTGTCACATAAGAGCAGCCATGTTGGATCAGGCCAATGGCCCACCACCTCCTGTGGCAGTGAATTCCGCATGTTAGTCACCCTTTGGGTGAAGAAGTGCTTCCTTTTGTCCGTTTTAACCTGACTGCCCAGCAACTTCATCGAATGCCCACGAGTTCTTGTATTGTGAGAAAGGGAGAAAAGGACTTCTTTCTCTACCTTCTCCATCCCATGCATTATCTTGTAAACCTCTATCATGTCACCCCGCAGTCAACGTTTCCTGGAAACATGTTTCCAGGAAAGATCTGTGTGCAGTACTGAACATAGAATTCACATAATAATCTCTTACTGGTGGGTCTTTCCAGAAGGGGTGGGATTCTAGCAGGAGCTCTTTTGCATATTGGGCCACACACCCCTGTTGCAGCCAATCCTCCAAGAGCTTACGAGGCTGTTTTTCGGTAAGCTCTTGGAGGATTGGCTACATCAGGGGTGTGTGCACTAATATGCAAAGGAGTTCCTGCTAGAATCCCACCCCTGCTTTCCAGTATCATCAGCTTCCTGTGTAACATCTGCATGCATCCCTCTGTGGCAATACATTCTTCATGTAACGTACAAACTGCGTCAGTTGTCTCCATGAAATCTTATGCCAGTGGTTTCATTCTTGCTTATGTTTTTCTAAGATTATTATAGATAACCCCAAGGGGGAAATGTCCTGTTCCTCTTGAGTGTGATGTCACAGCTCCGAGTATTCACAGTCACTGGGAATCTACAGGGAAATGACTCATGGGAATATCATGTGTGCAGCCAGGAATGGTTCCCAGTAGGCTACATTTCTGCTGTGTCATGCCCTTAAAGGTTATTTGTTGTTGTTCAGTCACACAGTCGAGTCCGACTCTTTGCGACCCCATGGACAAAGTCACGCCAGGCCCTCCTGTCTTCCACCATCCTCCGAAGTCTGCTCAAATGCGTGTTTGTTACTTCAGTCAGCTGTCCATTCGTCTCCTCTTTTGCCGTCCCCTTCTTCTTTTCCCTTCTGACTTTCCCAGCATCAGGCTCTTCTCCAGTGAGTGCTCCCTTCTCATTTGGTAGCCAAAGTATTTGAGCTTCAGCTTCAGCATCTGACCTTCCAGGGAACAGTCAGGGTTGATTTCCCTTAGGACTGACTGAGGTTATAGATATGCGTAAGCTGTGTCAAAGTGCATCACCTAGATTTCGCAGCATGACCTCTGTTTTCTTTTTCTTTAGTGTGCACTGAGAGAAAAAAGCCCCCTCTTATCAAGGACATCTTGTTAGCGAATTCTTTTCAAGCATTTTAAGCATGTGAAGGGTTGCATCTGTCTAGACAAGATTCTGGAGAATTAGTTTTGAAATCACTGGGAGACAAAAGCCAAGCTATCTTGTAAGGCTGGCCTTCTAGAGATAAGAGAGCCTTTCACTCACATCATGATGCAGGGGGTGGAAAAAGGGAGAGAGAGATGGGTGATTATCTTGCCAGTTTGGTGTAGTGGTTAAGTGTGCGGACTCTTATCTGGGAGAACCGGGTTTGATTCCCCACTCCTCCACTTGCACCTGCTAGCATGGCCTTGGGTCAGCCATAGCTCTGGCAGAGGTTGTCCTTGAAAGGGCAGCTGTTGTGAGAACCCTCTCCAGCCCCACCCACCTCACAGGGTGTCTGTTGTGGGGGAGGAAGGTAAAGGAGATTGTGAGCCGCTCTGAGACTCTTCGGAGTGGAGGGCGGGATATAAATCCAATATCTTCATCTACCTCACAGGGTGTCTGTTGTGGGGGAGGAAGGTAAAGGAGATTGTGAGCCACTCTTCGGAGTGGAGGGCGGGATATAAATCCAATATCTTCTTCTTCTTCTTCTTCTTCTTCTTCTTCTTCTTCTTCTTCTTCTTCTTCTTCTTCTTCTTCTTCTTCTTCTTCTTCTTCTTCTTCTTCTTCTTCTGTTCCACCTTGGTGTAGCTAGGAGGAGAGAGGGACTGAAGGCTACCGACTTTGCCCTTAGACTGTTCTTCTTGATAGAGGCGAGCAAATAGCCAATTGCTACAGTGGCTTGTCAAAGGTAGATGCGTGAGCAAATAATCTCTCTAAGCTGTGGAGTCTTATTCTATGAGCCCCAAAAAAGGTGCCCCTATCCTTCATTATTTCCTATGGCAGGAAGGCATTGAAAAGGTGTGCCGTCCCTTTAAATGTGACGGCCAGAACTCCTTTTGGAGTTCAATTATGCTTGTCACAGCCTTGATCTTGGCTCCACCCCTAATGTCTCCTGGCTCCACCCCCAAAGTCCCCAGATATTTCTTGAATTGGACTTGGCAACCCTAGGCTCTTCTGATGTTCTTATGAAAACCTAGGGCCGCCAAGCCTCTAGTCCGGGTGGGGGTTCTCCCACCTGGGAGGTTCCCAACCTGTCGGCCCACACAGGGCCAGTGGGTGGAACCTCCCCCAACGTCGCTGGCACGATGGCATCACCCGTGAGTGATGTCATTGTGCCGGCCACTCTAGGTGTTTCCGGGAAAACTCTATGGTTTACCTGGACATTCTAGCAATTTGGGAGGGAAAACTCTTTGGTACAATAGGTACCATAGAGTTTCCCCATCCCAAATTGCTAGAGTGTCTGAGGAAACCATAGAGTTTTCCCAGAAATGCCTAGAGCAGCTGACGCACAATGTCGTGTGATGACGTCACTTCCAGGTGATGTCGTCATGCCCCGTGCACAAAGTGCACGCAAAACAAGTCCCCTGCCGGAGGCTGTGATAGACGTGGCAACCCTATGAAAACCTCATTTTCTACACCCTATTGTTGGGCCTCCAGAGTAACTGATAGCTCACTGTGTGAAACAGGATGCTGGAATAGGTGGACCACTGCTCTGATCCAGCAGGGGTCTTCTCAGGGCTTTTTTTTTTTGGTAGCAGGAACTCCTTTGTATATTTGGCCACACACCCCTGATATACCCAATCCCCCAAGAGCTTACAAGGCTCTTAGTACAAGGCCTATTGTAAGCTCTAGGAAGAGGTGTGTGGCCTAATATGCAAAGGAGTTCCTGCTACAAAAAAAGCCCTGGGTCTTCTTATGTTCAGGTCTTTGTTTTGAGATTAAATTGAGATTAAATTGAATGCCAAGATTTATGGATCGATGCAACCCATTCTTTACCATTTTAAAAAAGTGAGTTCTCCAAATGCACAGTTTGAAGGCTGCAAGCGATAATACCTTTTATTGGTTTGATAACGATCTGTGGAGGCAGACCATTTCAGTCTGCAAGCCCGTTTCTTTTCTTTGAGACCTTCCTGACTTGTCATTGTAGAAAGGGGACACAAAGAGCTAGTGTTACTTGCATTGATTCACTTATCAAAAGAATTTATCTACCACCCTTCGGTCACTAAAAGCAATCTCCGGAGCAGTGGTCTTTTAGCAGTGAATGGGACCCTTCACTCACATTTCTTCATAGATGAAGTTTCAGCGATACACAAATTGCCTTTAAATTGAAGCAATTTTATCATTTAAAAAAACGGCAATTCATCAGCTGCAGTTTCTTTTGCCAGGGAACGTGGCATCCTATAGTTTCCCTTGTTTGCATTTAAAATATTAACATATGTTTTAGTCGCTTGTAGATGACTTTGGGAAGAAGGTATACACCTCAGGAGCAATTTTCCCTCTAAGCTGTGGAGTCTTGTAAGCAAAAATTGTACTTTGTAAGCTACTGGCATTAAAATTGTGAGTGAGCCATTTCGCTACTGCATAAACTAGTTTGCTCTGGGGTCGTTCTTCCTAAGCTAAGACAAAAATGTGCAAGCTGGAGGCTAAAAATCTATGAACTAACTCACACTAACTCAGCTTAGAGGGAACACTGCTCAGGAGGAGAGAAGATGATTTGTCCAGAGTTCCGGTCAGTATAGATGTTCCTACCCACCTCCATTTTATGAAGAAGAAGAAGAAAACGAAGAAGAAGAAAAAGAAAATGATGATATTGGATTTATACCCTGACCCCTCACTCTGAATCGTATACCGTTTTCACACACAGCTTACCTCGCAGTCACAATCCTGTTCCCTCCGCAGCGTCCGGTCGGATTTCCCACCATCTGCGCCGGAGTTACAGGAAGTGCCGCGGCTTCTGCATAGCAAACATAAACTGGGTTTTAGCGGTTTATGTTTGCTATGCAAAAGCCGCGGCACTTCCTATAACTCCAGCACAGATGGTGGGAAATCCGACCGGACGCTGCGGAGGGAACAGGATTGTGACTGCGAGGTAAGCTGTGTGCGAAAACGGTATCAGAGTGGCTTACAATCTCCTTTACCTTCCTTTCCTGTGAGATAGGTGGGGCTGAGAGAGCTCTCACAAAAATTGTCCTTTCAAGGACAGCTTTGCGAGAGCTATGGCTGACCCAAGGCCATTCCAGCAGCTGCAAGTGGAGGAGTGGGGAATCAAACCTGGTTCTCCCAGATAAGAGTCCACACACTTAATCACTGCACCAAACTGGCTCTCAGACTCCACACTTCTACCTTGTGTAATGCTAGGGATGCTGAGAAATTGATCTTCAATTCTCTGTAACCTTTGCCCTGACCTGGATGGTCCAAGCTAGCCTGATCTCATCAGATCTTGGTAGTTAAGCAAGGTCAACCTTGGTTAGTACTTGGATGGGAGACCACCAAGGAAGTCCAGGGCTGCTCTGCTTAGGCAGGCAGCAGCAAACCACTTCTGCTTATCTCTTGCCTTGAACATCTTTTTCGGGTTGCCATAAGTCAGCTATGACTTGACAGCACAGTAAAAGAAAAATTGCTCATTACGTGCACTGTCTTTTCTCACCAATTCCCCAAGGCAATGTTTAAGAAACAACCTGAAACTCCATGAAGGCCACATATAGTTTGTATGGGCAAAGGAAAAGCCCTCGAGAGCCAGTTTGGTGTATTGGTTAAGTGTGCAGACTCTCATTTGGGAGAACTGGGTTTGATTCCCGACTCCTCCACTTGCAGCTGCTGGAATGGCCTTGGGTCAGCCATAGCTTTCACAGGAGTTGTCTTTGAAAGGGCAACTTCTGTGAGAGCTCTCTCATCCCCACCCGCCTCACAGGGTATCTGTTGGGGCGGGGAGGTAAAGGAGATTGTGACAGCTTTGAGTCTCTGAGATTCAGAGTATAGGGCAGGATATAAATCCAATATCTTCTTTTTCTTCTTCTTCTGGTGTAATGGTTAAGTGTGCGGACTCTTATCTGGGAGAACTGGGTTTGATCCTCCACTCCTCCGCTCGCATCTGCTGGAATGGCCTTGGGTCAGCCAGAGCTCTGGAAGTGGCTGTCCTTGAAAGGGCAGCTGCTGAGAGAGCCCTCTCCAGCCCCGCCCACCTCACAGGGTGTCTGTTGTGGGGGAGGAAGGTAAAGGAGATTGTGAGCTGCTCTGAGACTCTTCGGAGTGGAGGGTGGGATATAAATCCAATATCTTCTTCTTCTTCTTCTTCTTCTTCTTCTTCTTCTTCTTCTTCTTCTTCTTCTTCTTCTTCTTCTTCTTCTTCTTCTTCTTCTTCTTCTTCCACCCCTCTGACTATAATGTGATAACAGTGCCTGCCTCAGTTTTGGGTACAAGGACTAACCATCCTCTTCCCCTGAGGTGGAATTGGCCTCTCTCATTGGACAGAAGCTCAAAGAGCTTTCCCACCCCCTTCATTCGAACACATAGATCTTCGCTTCCATTGAACGCAGTCCCTTGGGCTCCCAAGCCCCTATTAGGGGCAGAGAATCCCCTGCTCCCCATTTCCAATGGGCGGGGAGAAAAAAATAAAAATCCAACCACATTTCATGGGGCACTGTGTCACTCCCAGTGAAACTCAGAAGGGGCATAGGCTAGCTCTAGGAATCGCTGGAAACTGTGGTTTTACCATAAATTTCTCAGTGATTTCTAGCGCTACTCATCGTTATGCCTGCGAGACTGCCTCACACCGTGTTCCTGCCCTCAACCCTTCGGCCAATTTCCAGGCTCAGCCTAGCAACCCAGCTTCTAGGTCACCTCAGGGCCACAGACTCATGTGGCTATCGTTCTGGAATAAGGAATGTACCACATAAAAATGGACAGCCCCATAGCCAGGAATTTAGGGGAGGGGGCAGGCGGGGGACAGTAGTTTAGCACAGTGGAGCTTACTTCTGAGGAAACCTGCTAAGCGGATTGAGCTGACAGAAAATGCGTTGTGTTAAAAATGCAGGCAGTGATATTTTCTGTTACTGTGCCTCTGAGCCTTAGATCGAACAAGGAACGACAACAGGGCTGTGACAGGTCTTGCCTCCAGCGTTCGAATTTCTCTTTAGCCCAACAACACTTTAGAAATGTTAAGGTTTGCCCTGGCCGGAAATGGCCAGTTTCACACCTCCAAGCTAGAACAGCTAGAAGCTGTCAGCTAGTAGGGAAATAAAAAGTTTTTTTACCTACAAAAGGTTTTTTCCCCCCTCCCTCTCTCTCCTATCAGAGTAGGCACAGGACAACCAAGTCTTCTAGCCGGGCTGAAGAAATTGGGAGGGGGCCTTGCCGGGCGATAGCCTTCTCATAGCTACGGGCCTGGAAATGGGAACTCAGGGGTCAAACCAGCGAGTGTGAGAAATCCATCAAAAGCAACAACTTTGTATACAAACAATAAAGGTTTTATAAATCAATGTAGAAAAGTCTCTTATTTGTTTTCCACAGATACCTCATACACAGTACAAAAACTTCTTCAAAGGGGATGGGTTCCACAACAGTAAATTTCTGTCAAGTTTTCTCAAAAGTGCTCCAAATGCTATACCAGAAAATATCTTATAAAGACTGTCATTTAGAACATACAGTCATAGTCCTTCCCTGGGGTCAGTTTGTAGAAAAATAGATGGTGGAGCTCATCCAGGGGTTGTTATGCAGCTGCACCTACTATTCAATGGACAAGGAGGTAGAACTCTCAGAAGGAGGAGGTAGAGCTCTCAGAAAGGTTCAGGAGCTGTGCTCCTGTGAGCTCCCACTGAATCCAAGGCCTGGTCCTTCCTCTTATGTTGTGGTAAATCCAATTCCCCTAAAATATAGGCTCCAAAGGCTTCATTCTCCTTTCCGTGCCTGTCAGCTAATGGATCACGTTTCACAGAGATGCTTTATCATGGAGCCATTCTGTTCTGTAATATCATTCAGTCGATGTCAAACTAAGACTTCTCGCAATGTACAATAGGCACTGAGATGATAAGCTTTCTATACTGAGTTATAAAACCTTTGTTGTTTGTGTATGCGGTTGTTGTTGCTTTTGACTGTAATATACTGTGTTGCCACTTTTGCTTGCCATCAGTGTGAGAAAGCCAGGATCGCCTCTAACTGATACTCCATTATGACTCTATTAAATCCGAGAAACACCTCATCGTTTTCAGTGCAGCAGTTTTTGATCCTATATTCCCGTTTAGTGGGAAATCCCAGACAACCTCTGTGGTGACCTCTTCTGTTTCAGCCGTTTGTGCCAAAGAACCAAATGTCGGAAAACCCTCATTTCCACACACACACCACCCCCCTTGGAAATCTCTGACAAGTTCTCAGGCTGCACACGAGGACCAGACGGCAGCATTTTCTTTGGCACGCCTTTGTGGCCACCCTCATTGGGAAAGTGACTTTGTCACTGCTTCCAGCACTTCATTGGTTCCAGAATGCCGGGGTGTGTGTGTGTGTGTGTGTGTGTGTGCGCCCAAGACGTTAATAACGACAATTGCAAGGTAGCTTATTTCTTCTGCATTGAAAATGACTTTTTAATATGGAACAGAAGAACGGAAAAGACCAATTAAAGGAGGCCAGGAACGCGTTGCAGGCAATGACAGTTACGATTCCTGAGGAACCACGAACAATGTTGTTAAATATTCCTGGAAGATGACTCAAGGGTGGGCTTTGTGAGACCAAGACAGAAGAGTCGGAAGTTCTTTTCTTTTTTTACTGCTTTCTCAGGAAAGCCGCTCTAATTCTGGCAAGGAAGCTTGGAGTATTTTGGTTCGCTTGTTTGATTTAAAGCAGAAAAATATCAACCATCTTGGGGGAAAATTGACAGCAACAAAAAGCATCTGGGATTTTCCTTTCTTTCGTTCTAACTTTCTGGGAACGTGCCGCCTCACGCTTGGGAGCCGTTTGCTGATTCTGAAGCATGCACACATATATATATCCCTCTGCCCATGGGTGTAGGTGACATCTTAGAATTATAGAGCTGGAAGGGACCACCGAGGTTATTTAGTCCAACCCCCTGCACAATGCAGGACATTCACAGATAACTCCCACACACATAGGGTTGCCAATCCCCAGGTAGGGGCAGGGGATCCCCCGGTTTGGAGGCCCTCCCCCTGCTTCAGGGTCGTCAAAAAGCTGGGGGAGGGGAGGGAAATGTCTTCTGGGAACTCTATTATTCCCTATGGAGATTTATTCCCATAGAAAATCATGGAGAATTGATCCACGAGTATCTGGGGCTCTGGGGGGGGGGCTGTTTTTGGGGGGTAGGCACCAAATTTGCATATAGCATCTAGTGCCTCTCCCCAAAATATCCCCTAAGTTTCAAAACAATTGGACCAGGTGGTCCAATTCTATGAGCCCCCAAAGAAGGTGCCCCTATCCTTCATTATTTCCTAAGGAAGGAAGGAATTGAAAAGGTGTGCCGTCCCTTTAAATGTGATGGCCCGAACTCCCTTTGGAGTTCAGTTATGCTTGTCACAGCCTTGATCTTAGCTCCACCCCAATGTCTCCTGGCTCCACCCCCAAAGTCCCCAGATATTTCTTGAATTGGACTTGGCAATCCTACACACACATACACACACACACAGAGTGGCACCTGTTACACAGAAGATGTCAAAACGCCCCCCCCCAACCCTCCAGGATTACTGGCCAAACTGACCTGGAGAGCTTACAAAAAAGAGCCTTGTAAGCTCTTGGAGAATTGGCTACATCAGGGGTGTGTGGTTTAATATGCAAAGGGGCTCCTGCTAGAATCCCACCCCATCCTATGTCTACAATCCTTAGTGGTGTCACATTCAAGTGCTAATAATCCTTCTTAGCTTCTGAGATTGGGTGAGATTGGTAAGACGGACTTCCCAAGCCAAGGGAAATGTCACACTGTCTTTTAAGTGTGATAAGAACTTGCTACGTTAACCGGTTTAAAACACTTATGACCTTCTGATGTTACCTGCCC
Organism: Heteronotia binoei; assembly: GCF_032191835.1. Taxonomy (NCBI): domain Eukaryota; kingdom Metazoa; phylum Chordata; class Lepidosauria; order Squamata; family Gekkonidae; genus Heteronotia; species Heteronotia binoei. Next base: position 112,149,659 of record NC_083231.1, on the reverse strand, counting down.
TGAATCCACTCGCGGAATGGGCGGGATACAAATCCAATAAATAAATAATTCCAGGGTTTACTTTATTTTATTCAGTTTAAATCTTGCCTTTCTCTCAAAGCAGGCTGTGGGCGGGTTCCATCAAAGAATCAAACAAGTAAAACTGTTAAAAAAAACAAGTTACGATGACAGTATAAAACATCTAAAAATGCAACCTAAACTAAGAGAAACTCTGCCTATACAGTAGTGATCTATCGGTCCTAAAGTCCATCAGATCTCAAGTAGCTCGAATGGGGGGGGGGGGAGGTCTAATAATAGGTGATTGTCCACTGCCTCAACTGAAGGCCTGTTTTGCAGGCCCCACAAAATGGGAGCAGGGCCCGGATCTTCAAGGGAAGCTCATCTCACCAGGCAGGGGCCAGGGCCGAAAAGGCCCTGTCCCTAGTCGAGGCAATCCAGGGACCACCGGAAGGTGTTGGGTTGCTGACCTTAGGCACCTTTGAGGCTCATATGGGCAGAGGCCATCCTGAAGGAATGCTTGCTACATGGAGGCAGGCAATGGCCAACCACCTCTGTTCATCTCTTGCCTTGAAATCCCATAGGGTCGCCACTCCAGAAGTCGACTGCAACATGGCATCGTTTTCCACCACTGTAATTGGATGTGTACTTCCTTAGGGAGGGATGTGAGAGGGCATGCCTAACTCCTTGGCTAACACCAGTGAGAGATGGCTTTCGGATTCTGGGAGGATTTTGAATGCAGACTGTGGGAGGGAGCATAGGGAGAGAAAAGGCTGCCCCCACCCTCGTTTCCAGTTTAATCCATCCGTGCCCATCTGATCATCCTGCTAGGTGGAGTAGAGTTGCCAAGTCCAATTCAAGAAATATCTGGGGACTTTGGGGGTGGAGCCAGGAGCAAGAGAAGAAAAGGCTGCCCCAAGCATAATTGAACTCCAAAGGGAGTTCTGGCCATTACATTTCAAGGGACTGCACTCCTTTTAAATGCCTTCCTTCCACAGGAAATAATGAAGGATAGGGGCACCTTCTTTAGGGGCTCATAGAATTGAACCTCCTGGTCCAATCCTTTTGAAACTTAGGAGGTGTTTTGGAGAGAGGCACTGGATGCTATGCTGGAAATTTGGTGCCTCTACCTAAAAAAAACAGCCCCCCCCATAACCCCAGATATCCGCAGATCAATTCTCCATGATTTTCTATGGGAATAAGTCTCCATAGGGGGTAATAGAGTTCCCAGCCGACATTTCCCTCCCCTCCCCCCGCTTTCTGATGACCCTGAAGCAGGGGAAGGGCCTCCAAACCGAGGGATCCCCTGCCCCCACCTGGGGATTGGCAACCCTAAGGTGGAGCCACCCCTGAAATAAATAAATGACTAAAAGGGTAACGAGATACAATACAATGAAGTCATACGAACATAAGCTACTCATGGACCTCTGCTCTTAAGAGCCTAAGCTAAGCCTTGTTGGATGAGGCCAATGGCCCATCCAGTCCAGTGCTCAGTGGCCAAAACCCAGGGGCCATCAGGAGGTCCCCCAGTGGGGCCAGAACCCCATAAGCCCTCCCACTCTTGTCCCCCCAAGCACCAAGAACACAGAGCATCACTGCCTCAGACAGAGGGTTGTTGTTCTGTTGCGCAGTCGAGTTCAGCTCTTTGTGACCCCATGGACCAGGTCACGCCAGGCCTTCCTGTCTTCCACCATCCTCCGAAGTCTGCTCAAATTTGTGTTAGTTACATCAGTAACACTGTCCAGCCATCTCATCTTTTGCCATCCCCTTCTTCTTTTGCCTTCTGCCTTTTCCAGCATTAGGATCTTCTCCAGGGAGTGCTCCCTTCTCATTTGGTGGCCAAAGTATTTGAGCTTCAGTTTCAGCACCTGACCTTCCAGGGAACAGCCAGGGTTGATTTCCCTTAGGACTGACTGATTGGATCTTCTTGCAGTCCAAGGGACTCTCAAGAGTCTTCTCCAGCACCACAGCTCAAAAGCATCTATTCTTCTGCGCTCGGCCTTCCTTACGGTCCAGCTCTCACAGCCATACATTTCTACTGGGAATACCATAGCTTTGACTATACGGACTTTTGTTGGCAGGATGATGTCTCTACTTTTTATTATACTGCCTAGGTTCGCCATAGCTGCCCTCCCATCCTATACCTTGTGGCTAATAGCCGCAGATGGACCTCTGCTCCAGATGTTTATCCAGTCCCCTCTTGAAGTTGTCTATGCTTGTAGCCACCACCACCACTTCCTGCAGCAGTGAAGTCCATGTGTTAAGTCTGCAATTGTAGACATGGTAGCTGAGGCTCTACTTGGCATGGTAGACCTTGAGAGAATGGATCGCTTACGATCGCCTTGTGAGCTTAACAGGAGAAAGGAGGATTTGAACCCAGGTTTCCTGAGCCCTGGAATGCCATGATAGCCGTTAAATCATCCTGGATCTTGTGAGCATGGTGGCCGTCACTGTTTAGGAACACAAGTTGTACAAACCTTGATTACAGTGCTCCAGGTCCTTCCAAAATCTACCAAGAAAGAACCCAGAAGTCAGCAATATGTAATATATTAAAGTGAAACTCAGCAAAACCCAGCTTAAGATAACACTCCCCCGGCCATAAGCTAGTCTACTCGCATTCCCTGACCCCTCTGCCCTGTGTTCCAGGAGGTTTAATTCTCTCTCTTTTTTAAAAACAACTTGTGCTGAAAAAAGAAACTGCTCCTGTCTGTATATCATTATACACAAGTGTGAAGAACAAGGATTGGCCTTCCCAAAGTGTAGATCTCCCACCCCCGGGAGTTGCTCAGTTAATTGCAAGTAACTAACTGAGAGGGGAAAAACAGTGAAAAGCTCCCTTCTCCCTCCTTTGGAATGAAGAATAAGTTATTGTCCTATATTCAGTAGAACTGTTGCATTTGTAAATAACTTGTAAATAGGAGAGCCAGTTTGGTGTAGTGGTTAAGTGTGCGAATTCTTATCTGGGAGAACCGGGTTCGATTCCCCACTCCTCCACTTGCACCTGCTGGAATGGCCTTGGGTCAGCCATAGCTATCGCAGGAGTTGCCCTTGAAAGGGCAGCTGCTGTGAGAGCCCTCTCAGCCCCACCCACCTCACAGGGTGTCTGCTGTGGGGGGAGAAGATATAGGAGATTGTAAGCCGCTCTGAGTCTCTGATTCAGGGAGAAGGACGGGGTATAAATCTGCAGTCTTCTTCTTCCTTTTAAAAGGACTCTTATCAGGGAGAACCGGGTTTGATTCCCCACTCCTCCACTTTCAGCTGCTGGAATGGCCTTGGGTGAGACATAGCTCTGGCAGAGGTTGTCCTTGAAAGGACAGCTGCTGTGAGAGCCCTCTCAGCCCCACCCACCTCACAGGGTGTCTGTTGTGGTGGTGGGGGGAAGATATTGGAGATTGTAGGCCTCTCTGAGTCTCTGATTCAGAGAGAAGGGCAGGGTATAAATCTGCAGTCGTCTTTTTTTTCTTCATAAAAAGAAACACTATTATTATCACTGGTTACTATAATTGGTTAATGCATATTGGGTACAAACTTGCATCACAAGGCCTAATCATATATATGTGTTTTCAAGACATGTAGCGATATACAGTAGGGAGTATGCATTCCAGAATTCGCAGGGTAAAACATAGAAAAAGAGAGCTGGTCACCACACCTCAAAAAGGATATTATATCATTGGGGAAAGTACAGAAAAGGGCAACTAGAATGATTTCAGGTTTGGAACACTTTCCCTATGAAGAAAGATTAAAATGCTTGGGGCTCTTTAGCTTGGAGAAACGTCGACTGCGGGGTGACATGATAGAGGTTTACAAGATTATGCATGGGATGGAGAAGGTAGAGAAAGAAGTCCTTTTCTTCCTTTCTCACAATACAAGAACTCGTGGGCATTCAATGAAATTGCTGAGCAGTCAGGTTAGAACGAATAAAAGGAGGTGCTTCTTCACCCAAAGGGTGATTAACAAGTGGAATTCACTGCCACAGGAGGTGGTGGCGGCTACAGGCATAGACGGCTTCAAGAGGGGGTTAGATAAAAATATAGAGCAGAGGTCCATCAGTGGCTATTAGCCACAAAGGATAGATGGGAGGACAGCTATGGCGAACCTAAGAAGTATTAGCCACAGTGTGTGTGCGTGTGTGTATATATATATATATATATATATATATATATATATATATATATATAAATTTTTGGCCACAGAGTGTTGGACTGGATGGGCCGTTGACCTGATCCAACATAGTTTCTCTTATGTTCTTATGGAAGGGATCCCAGAGTCATCTAGTCCAACCCCATTCACAATTCTGGAAATTCACTGCCTCTCCCCCCCACCCGCCACACAACTCCTCCAGTAACGCCCCCTTCTCTATGCCCAGAGGAAGGCAAATAACCTCCAGGATTCCTGGGCCAATCCAGCCTGGAAGGAGATCCCTTCCTAACCCCAATTATTATTATTATTATTAGTTTATTTATATTCTGCCCATTCCCCCATAGGGGCTCAGAGAGGAGCACGACATAATTAAAATCACAATAAAATCATATATTAATAAAAAGCAATTACAGTTATTCCATACACGAAATAGCTCAGCAGAACAATTATAATGAGATGGTGCAGCTGGACAGTGCAGCAAGTCAGCGCAGTAGGATATACAGTAGAGGAGGCCGACCGATCTAGTGGGCAGATACCTGCCGCCTCACCCGAAGAACTGGTGGAACAGCTCCATTTTACAGGCCCTACAAAAGGCTAGTAAGCCAGGTAGGGCCCGGATCTCTATAGGGAGCTGATTCCACCAGGTTGGGGCCAGGACCTGGTAGAGGCAAGACGGGCATCTCTTGGGCCAGGGACAGTCAGCCTATCCTGGGAGGCTGAACGAAGCCTCCGGGGCATATACGGGAAGAGACGGTTCCGCAGGTATGCTGGTCCCAGGCCGCGTAAGGCTTTGAAAGTCAGAACTAACACCTTGAAGCAGATCCGGTACTCTGTAGGCAGCCAGTGCATGCCACGGACCACTGGCCGCATGCTCACCTGTATAGGTGATGCAGTCAGCAGGCGGGCTGCCGCATTCTTCACCCGCTGCAGTTTCCGGATCAGCTTCAAGGGCAAGCCAGTGTTGAACAAGTTACAGTAATCTAATCTGGAAGTGACCATTGCATGAGTCACTGTGGCCAAATCTTGGGGGGAGAGATATGGCGCTAGTTGCCTGATCTGCCATAGATGGTGGAAGGCAGACCTGGCAGCTGCCGCGACCTGGGCCTCCATGGAGAGTGAGGCATCCAAGATCACTCCCAAGCTCTTCATCTGTTGGGTTGGCACTAAAACCACGCCATCCAAGGTTGGGAGCTGGGTACACAACCCCTCCCCCCTTGACTCAGGCACAGGACCTCCATCTTAGCTGGATTTAATTTCAGTCGGCTCTGCTATAGCCATCCTGCTACGGCTCCTAATGCCTCGAACAGGTGTTCAGGGACAGAAGGCGGTCTGCCATCCATCAATAGATAGAGCTGGGTGTCATCAGCATACTGGTGACAACCCAGCCCAAAACCTTGGGCAATCTGGGCAAGGGGACGCATATAAATGTTAAATATATGGGTGAGAGAATAGCTCCCTGCGGCATTCCACATAGAAGTGGGTGCCACAGGGAGGTCCGCTTGCCAAGCATCACCCTTTGTCCCCGTTCCCGGAGAAAGGAGGAAAACCATTGCAAGGCTGTCCCCCATATTCCGGTGACAGCAAGGCGGTGGGTCAATAGATCATAGTCAACTGTGTCAAACGCTGCTGATAGGTTGAGAAGAATCAGCAGCGCTGACCCGCCTTGGTCCAGATGTCTTCTTAGGTCATCTGTGAGGGTGACTAGTACCGTCTCTGTCCCATGGCCTGGGCGGCAACTGGAATGGGTCCAGGGTGGATGTTTCATCCAGGAAAACCTGTAGCTGCTCCACCACTGCTTTCTCCACTACCTTTCCCGGAAATGATGAATTCGAAACTGGGTGGTAGTTGGTTAGAACCGTAGGGTCCAGCGAGGGTTTTTTCAAAAGTGGCCGAATTTCCGCCTCCTTTAACTTCTCTGGGAATCTCCCGCTTGTCAGAGACAAGTTGACAATGTCACCTAGAGAAGTTCTGACATCATCCTGGCAAGCCTTCACAAGCCAGGATGGGCAGGGGTCCAGGGGGCAGGTAGTAGGCTTCACTGCAGCCAGGACCCTGTCTACATCCTTCAATGTGAGTCGACTGAATCGACTTCCTAACCCCAATAAAGTCCTGACTTTATGAAAAATCTGGAATATTTAACCAGTTAATTGGTCAACCCTGAGACTCCTGTTTTGCTTGGCATTTCACACCCTCATTAAATCAGGACCCTTTTTTTGTAGCAGGAACTCCTTTGCATATTAGGCCACACACCCCTGAGGTAGCCAATCCTCCTGGAGCTTGCAGTAGGCCCTGTTCTGAGCCCTGTAAGCTCTTGGAGGATTAGCTACATCAGGGGTGTGTGGCCTAATACGCAAAGGAGTCCCTGTTCCAAAAAAAAAGCCCTGCATTAAATATATTTAACAGCTTTTGAAATCCAGAAGTATTGTTGAATGAGTTTGTGATGCAATTCGAGGAGTTGTTATTGAAAAAAATAATAATTAAAAAACTCTAAAAGAATTCTGGCTTAAATTTGATTTTTAAGTTATCTAGGTTCTTTTTCTACCAAACTCTCTGAACACTTCATAATGATTTATTCTAGGTTTTTTTTTAAAAACTGATTTTTGAGAAATGGATACAGCAGTTTTTGTTAAAGAGCGAAAATGGCATAATTCCTTAATGGAAGTTCCATGTCGTACTTTCAGAAATCAGTTTAAGTAGGCCATGTTCAAGATACCGTCACTCTTTACGCTAATGTGTTTTTGAATATATTAGGGAGATTTCTACCAAATGGAACTTTTTAAAGACGTCCAAGAGCAATGTCAATTAGAACAAAACAATAGATCTTTATATTCAGGACTTTTTTTGTAGCAGGAACTCCTTTGCATATTAGGCCACTCCCCCCGATGTAGCCAATCCTCCTGGTGCTTACAGCAGGCCCTGTGCTAAAAGCTCTTGGAGGATTGGCTACATCAGGGTGGAGTGGCCTAATATGCAAAGGAGTTCCTGCTACAAAAAAGCCCTGCTTCTATTCCATCCTGTATCTTCTCCCCCTGACCTGGATTATTTAGGCTAGCCTGATCTCCTTAGATCTCAGAAGCAGTATCAGCCCTGGTTAGTGCTTGGATGGAAGACCACAGAAGAAGTCCAAGTAGGGTTGCCAAGTCCCCTTCCCCCACCCCAGCCTCTGGTGGGGGACTTTTTTGTGTGCGCAAAGTGTGTGCAGTGTGATGGCATCACCCGCAAGTGATGTCATTGCGCAGGCGACATCGCACACCAGCCACTCTAGGCGTTTCCGGGAAAACTCTGTGGTTTTCTTGGACACTCTAGCAAAATCTGTGGCAGGGGATGAGCTTTCGTGATGAGTCACTGCTCACTACTGCTCACTAGTCACTTCTACTGTCTGTAGAAAAGATCCAGAGTTCAGGAGCGCACCATAAAGACTAACAGAATTTGTGGCCGGGTAAGAGATTTCATGTGTCATTGCACACTTCTTCAACGGCTGGGCTATTGCTCTTTTCTACTGCTATAAGCAGACTGGCGTGGCTACCCATCTTGAGCTGTCTGTACGGTCAAAGTTGTGTTGGCTGATTCGCTGTTGAGTTGTTGGGAGGTGCACAATGGCAAGGACCCCAGGGTCCCTTTTAATGTAGATGAGGGGTGGCCATTATTTCATCTGGGTGAGCTGACCCAGCCCTCTGCTGCTGCTGCTGCTGCTGCTTAAGACACGCCAGCTTGCTTAATGTCAACCGCAGGAAATCCTATTTCCTTTTAACTAAGCTCATAAACCCCCTTACCATTTATTGAAGCATGTTGTTAAAGCAATGGTTGGCCAAGAAATAGTGTTGCGGGGGGCGGGGGGGGGGCGGGAGAAGGTTAATGCAATTCTAGTTTTAGCTTCCAAAGCTTCGGATGACAATGAACAGGATCCAAAAGCAACCAGGGGTGAGCGAGAACTGATTCGCTGAATAAAACCCTGCTGATTAAGCCAATTCGTTCAAAGTACATTAGCGGTTCATCTGCAATATGTCGGGTGTCTGCATGAGTTATTGATCGACCTCTGTAAATGCAAATGGATTAGTTTGAAGCCTTTTTTTTGCGGGGGGGGGGGAGATAGGAGTCAGGTTTTGCTAAGGATGGCATTAAAGGAAAGAAGAGATGGAGACCTGCATATTTAAGTGAGAGGGAGGAGGAGGACAAACCTGTTTTCTTGTCCTCTTCAGCAGCCCAGGTTCCTTTTGGAAACCAAGATCTGACTCTGGAAACTGTATCTTCTAGGTCAGGGGTCCCCAACCCCCGGGCCGTGGACCGGTACCAGCAGGGGTCGTTTTGTAGAAAAATAGGTGACGAAGGTCATCCAGGGACTGTTACACAGCTGAACATACTATTCAGTGGACAAGGAGGTGAGACTCTCAGAAGGAGGAGGTGGAACTCCCAGAAAGGCTCAGGAGTTGCACTCCTGTAAGCTCCCACTGAATCTGAGGCCTGGGTACGAGTCCGTGGCCTGTTACCAACTGGGCCACGGAATGAGGGGATCCCAGGTGGATGAAAGAGGCAGTGCAGCCTCACTCCAAAGCACTGCCTCTTTCATTCGCCCAGGTCCCAGGGGAAAGGGGCAGCGCGGCAGTGACCTTTACCTAACCCTCGTTTAAAGACCCCCATGGGGGCAGGGACGGGGTGTGGGCACGAGGACAGCCTGGGGCAACAAAAAAACCAGCACCCCTACCCCCAGCGGTCCGTAGAAAAATTGTCTTCCACAAAACTGGTCCCTGGTGCCAAAAAGATCGGGGGCTGCTGTTTTAGGTAATACGACAGTTGATTTTTTTTTTTCTTCACTACATGTTGATCAGATAAAATGTGCCCCGATAGTTACTAAACTGAGTTTCTTAGGATCTTTGGAGAAGGAGAGGGTAATCAAAGGCTGAAACGTAACCTCTGCAGTGGGAAAGAAGCAGACCTGAGACGACGTTTGCTTGCTGTGTTTATTTCATGAGCAACCAACAGACCCCGTGCTGCCTTCCTGGAGACACTGAGGTTCCTCCTCGCTCTGCAGCTTAGCCTCCCAGATTCCTCTCATCCACCCCTGAGTCCCGGTCAGCTGCGCTTAAATCCCTTGTATCTGGAGGTTCTGACCCCTTCAAGGGGCTGGGGTCCTTTTCTGTCTTCTCACACACTCCGCCCCTTAAAGTGCCCCATGGTTACGGGGCTCTTGTAGCCCAATGTGAGAAAACGGCCGCATCCGTATGCAACTTGCTAGGTGGTGCTGTACCACA